>NC_056437.1:67013467-67055545 GCF_018296145.1 Oncorhynchus tshawytscha
TCAGTACTGTTGTTTGTATTAGATTTATTATGGAAATTCTGAGAGCCATGTGGGTATGTCCTCAGACTTGAAACCCCATTGGGTCTCTCTGCTCCTTTTAAATCTTATTCTCAGTGAATAGTCCACTTGTACTTTCTCTGCACATAGTTTTTGACTTGCACATTAAACTTCCAACCTTCACAGCTTTGGAAAGGACCGAGGTTACTTGGCGCAATAAGATCAAAATGTTGTGTCATCAAGTTTACCATTTTTCACCAATGATGTCTGTTTCCAAATCCCAATCCCTTTACTTGCATTCCAACAGCTGCAATGGCCGAGTTCTTTAGACGTTGGACCTAAATTTCAATGGGGTCTCCCCACCCATGTTCTTAACTTGCTTGAAGCATATAGCCCACTTCTGCTTTCTCCTCATCAATTTCCTTAGATTCCTACTGCTGTGATGGCTAAGTGGTTTAAGCATTGTAATTGAAGCCCAATGGATTCTCCCTGTACAGTTTTCAACTCTGCTTACTGGATGATGATAAATTAGACCTTTAATAATTGTGTCTATCTCCTTTGAATTTAAATTGTCCTTACTTTATGTGCTCGTCCAACGATTGAAGTGCTTAGAAAATTGCTTTTTTTTAAACTTTGCTTGAAAACAAATTCAACTAGGCAGTTGAATTTGGATACTTTTGTCCTTGTGTGAGGTAACTAAGAAAGCTTTGATTGCAGAATGGTTAAATTGTTGGACTCAAAATCCATTGGGGTTGACCAGTGCAGGTTTGAACCCTGCAAGCAGCGCTTTGACAATCCAGTCTTTATTTGTAACATGTCATTGGGGACTTGATATGGATAATGCTTGGACATGTCCTTTGATTCAAGTGCTCAGAATTGATCTTCCATGACAAACGTTTCAAGTAGGCTCTTCAATAGCAATAATCTGCTCACTTTAGAGGTAATGGACAGAACGAGATAGCGGACTGGTTAAGGGTGTGTAAGTAACAGGAGAAGCTGTGATGGCCGAGAGGTTAAGGCGTTGGACTCGAAATCCAATGGGGTCTCCCGCGCAGGTTCGAACCCTGCTCACAGCGCTATGGCAAACCAGTTCCCTTTTTAACATATCCTAGGTGACATGATGTGGATAATGTGTTTAATGCATGGACTTGTCCTTTGATTCAGGTGGTCAGAATAAAACTCCTTGACAAACAGTTCACACAGGCTCTTCAGTACAAGGTCTAGTCTTTACATAAGTAAAATGTACAGAATCAGATAGCCGACTGGTCAAGGACTGTTTGTTAACATAGCGAGCTGCGATTGCCGGGGTTAAATTGCGTTGGACTTGAAATCCAATGGGGTCTCCCTGCGCAGGTTTGAACCCTGCTCACAGCACTTTGACAAACCAGTCTTTATTTGCAACATGTCATTGGAGACTTGATATGGATAGTGAGTGCTTAATGCATGGACTTGTCCTTTGATTCAGGTGCTCAGAGTATATCTGCATTGGCAAACAGTTCAAATAGTCTCTTCAGTACTGTTGTTTGTATTAGATTTATTATGGAAATTCTGAGAGCCATGTGGGTATGTCCTCAGACTTGAAACCCCATTGGGTCTCTCTGCTCCTTTTTAAATCTTATTCTCAGTGAATAGTCCACTTGTACTTTCTCTGCACATAGTTTTTTGACTTGCACATTAAACTTCCAACCTTCACAGCTTTGGAAAGGACCGAGGTTACTTGGCGCAATAAGATCAAAATGTTGTGTCATCAAGTTTACCATTTTTCACCAATGATGTCTGTTTCCAAATCCCAATCCCTTTACTTGCATTCCAACAGCTGCAATGGCCGAGTTCTTTAGACGTTGGACCTAAATTTCAATGGGGTCTCCCCACCCATGTTCTTAACTTGCTTGAAGCATATAGCCCACTTCTGCTTTCTCCTCATCAATTTCCTTAGATTCCTACTGCTGTGATGGCTAAGTGGTTTAAGCATTGTAATTGAAGCCCAATGGATTCTCCCTGTACAGTTTTCAACTCTGCTTACTGGATGATGATAAATTAGACCTTTAATAATTGTGTCTATCTCCTTTGAATTTAAATTGTCCTTACTTTATGTGCTCGTCCAACGATTGAAGTGCTTAGAAAATTGCTTTTTTTAAACTTTGCTTGAAAACAAATTTAACTAGGCAGTTGAATTTGGATACTTTTGTCCTTGTGTGAGGTAACTAAGAAAGCTTTGATTGCAGAATGGTTAAATTGTTGGACTCAAAATCCATTGGGGTTGACCAGTGCAGGTTTGAACCCTGCAAGAAGCGCTTTGACAATCCAGTCTTTATTTGTAACATGTCATTGGGGACTTGATATGGATAATGCTTGGACATGTCCTTTGATTCAAGTGCTCAGAATTGATCTTCCATGACAAACGTTTCAAGTAGGCTCTTCAATAGCAATAATCTGCTCACTTTAGAGGTAAAATGGACAGAACGAGATAGCGGACTGGTTAAGGGTGTGTAAGTAACAGGAGAAGCTGTGATGGCCGAGAGGTTAAGGCGTTGGACTCGAAATCCAATGGGGTCTCCCCGCGCAGGTTCGAACCCTGCTCACAGCGCTATGGCAAACCAGTTCCCCTTTTTAACATATCCTAGGTGACATGATGTGGATAATGTGTTTAATGCATGGACTTGTCCTTTGATTCAGGTGGTCAGAATAAAACTCCTTGACAAACAGTTCACACAGGCTCTTCAGTACAAGGTCTAGTCTTTACATAAGTAAAATGTACAGAATCAGATAGCCGACTGGTCAAGGACTGTTTGTTAACATAGCGAGCTGCGATTGCCGGGGTTAAATTGCGTTGGACTTGAAATCCAATGGGGTCTCCCTGCGCAGGTTTGAACCCTGCTCACAGCACTTTGACAAACCAGTCTTTATTTGCAACATGTCATTGGAGACTTGATATGGATAGTGAGTGCTTAATGCATGGACTTGTCCTTTGATTCAGGTGCTCAGAGTATATCTGCATTGGCAAACAGTTCAAATAGTCTCTTCAGTACTGTTGTTTGTATTAGATTTATTATGGAAATTCTGAGAGCCATGTGGGTATGTCCTCAGACTTGAAACCCCATTGGGTCTCTCTGCTCCTTTTTAAATCTTATTCTCAGTGAATAGTCCACTTGTACTTTCTCTGCACATAGTTTTTTGACTTGCACATTAAACTTCCAACCTTCACAGCTTTGGAAAGGACCGAGGTTACTTGGCGCAATAAGATCAAAATGTTGTGTCATCAAGTTTACCATTTTTCACCAATGATGTCTGTTTCCAAATCCCAATCCCTTTACTTGCATTCCAACAGCTGCAATGGCCGAGTTCTTTAGACGTTGGACCTAAATTTCAATGGGGTCTCCCCACCCATGTTCTTAACTTGCTTGAAGCATATAGCCCACTTCTGCTTTCTCCTCATCAATTTCCTTAGATTCCTACTGCTGTGATGGCTAAGTGGTTTAAGCATTGTAATTGAAGCCCAATGGATTCTCCCTGTACAGTTTTCAACTCTGCTTACTGGATGATGATAAATTAGACCTTTAATAATTGTGTCTATCTCCTTTGAATTTAAATTGTCCTTACTTTATGTGCTCGTCCAACGATTGAAGTGCTTAGAAAATTGCTTTTTTTAAACTTTGCTTGAAAACAAATTTAACTAGGCAGTTGAATTTGGATACTTTTGTCCTTGTGTGAGGTAACTAAGAAAGCTTTGATTGCAGAATGGTTAAATTGTTGGACTCAAAATCCATTGGGGTTGACCAGTGCAGGTTTGAACCCTGCAAGAAGCGCTTTGACAATCCAGTCTTTATTTGTAACATGTCATTGGGGACTTGATATGGATAATGCTTGGACATGTCCTTTGATTCAAGTGCTCAGAATTGATCTTCCATGACAAACGTTTCAAAGTAGGCTAGGCTCTTCAATAGCAATAATCTGCTCACTTTAGAGGTAAAATGGACAGAACGAGATAGCGGACTGGTTAAGGGTGTGTAAGTAACAGGAGAAGCTGTGATGGCCGAGAGGTTAAGGCGTTGGACTCGAAATCCAATGGGGTCTCCCCGCGCAGGTTCGAACCCTGCTCACAGCGCTATGGCAAACCAGTTCCCCTTTTTAACATATCCTAGGTGACATGATGTGGATAATGTGTTTAATGCATGGACTTGTCCTTTGATTCAGGTGGTCAGAATAAAACTCCTTGACAAACAGTTCACACAGGCTCTTCAGTACAAGGTCTAGTCTTTACATAAGTAAAATGTACAGAATCAGATAGCCGACTGGTCAAGGACTGTTTGTTAACATAGCGAGCTGCGATTGCCGGGGTTAAATTGCGTTGGACTTGAAATCCAATGGGGTCTCCCTGCGCAGGTTTGAACCCTGCTCACAGCACTTTGACAAACCAGTCTTTATTTGCAACATGTCATTGGAGACTTGATATGGATAGTGAGTGCTTAATGCATGGACTTGTCCTTTGATTCAGGTGCTCAGAGTATATCTGCATTGGCAAACAGTTCAAATAGTCTCTTCAGTACTGTTGTTTGTATTAGATTTATTATGGAAATTCTGAGAGCCATGTGGGTATGTCCTCAGACTTGAAACCCCATTGGGTCTCTCTGCTCCTTTTTAAATCTTATTCTCAGTGAATAGTCCACTTGTACTTTCTCTGCACATAGTTTTTTGACTTGCACATTAAACTTCCAACCTTCACAGCTTTGGAAAGGACCGAGGTTACTTGGCGCAATAAGATCAAAATGTTGTGTCATCAAGTTTACCATTTTTCACCAATGATGTCTGTTTCCAAATCCCAATCCCTTTACTTGCATTCCAACAGCTGCAATGGCCGAGTTCTTTAGACGTTGGACCTAAATTTCAATGGGGTCTCCCCACCCATGTTCTTAACTTGCTTGAAGCATATAGCCCATTCTGCTTTCTCCTCATCAATTTCCTTAGATTCCTACTGCTGTGATGGCTAAGTGGTTTAAGCATTGTAATTGAAGCCCAATGGATTCTCCCTGTACAGTTTTCAACTCTGCTTACTGGATGATGATAAATTAGACCTTTAATAATTGTGTCTATCTCCTTTGAATTTAAATTGTCCTTACTTTATGTGCTCGTCCAACGATTGAAGTGCTTAGAAAATTGCTTTTTTTTAAACTTTGCTTGAAAACAAATTCAACTAGGCAGTTGAATTTGGATACTTTTGTCCTTGTGTGAGGTAACTAAGAAAGCTTTGATTGCAGAATGGTTAAATTGTTGGACTCAAAATCCATTGGGGTTGACCAGTGCAGGTTTGAACCCTGCAAGAAGCGCTTTGACAATCCAGTCTTTATTTGTAACATGTCATTGGGGACTTGATATGGATAATGCTTGGACATGTCCTTTGATTCAAGTGCTCAGAATTGATCTTCCATGACAAACGTTTCAAGTAGGCTCTTCAATAGCAATAATCTGCTCACTTTAGAGGTAAAATGGACAGAACGAGATAGCAGACTGGTTAAGGGTGTGTAAGTAACAGGAGAAGCTGTGATGGCCGAGAGGTTAAGGCGTTGGACTCGAAATCCAATGGGGTCTCCCCGCGCAGGTTCGAACCCTGCTCACAGCGCTATGGCAAACCAGTTCCCCTTTTTAACATATCCTAGGTGACATGATGTGGATAATGTGTTTAATGCATGGACTTGTCCTTTGATTCAGGTGGTCAGAATAAAACTCCTTGACAAACAGTTCACACAGGCTCTTCAGTACAAGGTCTAGTCTTTACATAAGTAAAATGTACAGAATCAGATAGCCGACTGGTCAAGGACTGTTTGTTAACATAGCGAGCTGCGATTGCCGGGGTTAAATTGCGTTGGACTTGAAATCCAATGGGGTCTCCCTGCGCAGGTTTGAACCCTGCTCACAGCACTTTGACAAACCAGTCTTTATTTGCAACATGTCATTGGAGACTTGATATGGATAGTGAGTGCTTAATGCATGGACTTGTCCTTTGATTCAGGTGCTCAGAGTATATCTGCATTGGCAAACAGTTCAAATAGTCTCTTCAGTACTGTTGTTTGTATTAGATTTATTATGGAAATTCTGAGAGCCATGTGGGTATGTCCTCAGACTTGAAACCCCATTGGGTCTCTCTGCTCCTTTTTAAATCTTATTCTCAGTGAATAGTCCACTTGTACTTTCTCTGCACATAGTTTTTTGACTTGCACATTAAACTTCCAACCTTCACAGCTTTGGAAAGGACCGAGGTTACTTGGCGCAATAAGATCAAAATGTTGTGTCATCAAGTTTACCATTTTTCACCAATGATGTCTGTTTCCAAATCCCAATCCCTTTACTTGCATTCCAACAGCTGCAATGGCCGAGTTCTTTAGACGTTGGACCTAAATTTCAATGGGGTCTCCCCACCCATGTTCTTAACTTGCTTGAAGCATATAGCCCACTTCTGCTTTCTCCTCATCAATTTCCTTAGATTCCTACTGCTGTGATGGCTAAGTGGTTTAAGCATTGTAATTGAAGCCCAATGGATTCTCCCTGTACAGTTTTCAACTCTGCTTACTGGATGATGATAAATTAGACCTTTAATAATTGTGTCTATCTCCTTTGAATTTAAATTGTCCTTACTTTATGTGCTCGTCCAACGATTGAAGTGCTTAGAAAATTGCTTTTTTTTAAACTTTGCTTGAAAACAAATTCAACTAGGCAGTTGAATTTGGATACTTTTGTCCTTGTGTGAGGTAACTAAGAAAGCTTTGATTGCAGAATGGTTAAATTGTTGGACTCAAAATCCATTGGGGTTGACCAGTGCAGGTTTGAACCCTGCAAGAAGCGCTTTGACAATCCAGTCTTTATTTGTAACATGTCATTGGGGACTTGATATGGATAATGCTTGGACATGTCCTTTGATTCAAGTGCTCAGAATTGATCTCCATGACAAACGTTTCAAGTAGGCTCTTCAATAGCAATAATCTGCTCACTTTAGAGGTAAAATGGACAGAACGAGATAGCGGACTGGTTAAGGGTGTGTAAGTAACAGGAGAAGCTGTGATGGCCGAGAGGTTAAGGCGTTGGACTCGAAATCCAATGGGGTCTCCCCGCGCAGGTTCGAACCCTGCTCACAGCAGCTATGGCAAACCAGTTCCCCAGAATATTTTTTTTAACATATCCTAGGTGACATGATGTGGATAATGTGTTTAATGCATGGACTTGTCCTTTGATTCAGGTGGTCAGAATAAAACTCCTTGACAAACAGTTCACACAGGCTCTTCAGTACAAGGTCTAGTCTTTACATAAGTAAAATGTACAGAATCAGATAGCCGACTGGTCAAGGACTGTTTGTTAACATAGCGAGCTGCGATTGCCGGGGTTAAATTGCGTTGGACTTGAAATCCAATGGGGTCTCCCTGCGCAGGTTTGAACCCTGCTCACAGCACTTTGACAAACCAGTCTTTATTTGCAACATGTCATTGGAGACTTGATATGGATAGTGAGTGCTTAATGCATGGACTTGTCCTTTGATTCAGGTGCTCAGAGTATATCTGCATTGGCAAACAGTTCAAATAGTCTCTTCAGTACTGTTGTTTGTATTAGATTTATTATGGAAATTCTGAGAGCCATGTGGGTATGTCCTCAGACTTGAAACCCCATTGGGTCTCTCTGCTCCTTTTTAAATCTTATTCTCAGTGAATAGTCCACTTGTACTTTCTCTGCACATAGTTTTTTGACTTGCACATTAAACTTCCAACCTTCACAGCTTTGGAAAGGACCGAGGTTACTTGGCGCAATAAGATCAAAATGTTGTGTCATCAAGTTTACCATTTTTCACCAATGATGTCTGTTTCCAAATCCCAATCCCTTTACTTGCATTCCAACAGCTGCAATGGCCGAGTTCTTTAGACGTTGGACCTGAATTTCAATGGGGTCTCCCCACCCATTTCTTAACTTGCTTGAAGCATATAGCCCACTTCTGCTTTCTCCTCATCAATTTCCTTAGATTCCTACTGCTGTGATGGCTAAGTGGTTTAAGCATTGTAATTGAAGCCCAATGGATTCTCCCTGTACAGTTTTCAACTCTGCTTACTGGATGATGATAAATTAGACCTTTAATAATTGTGTCTATCTCCTTTGAATTTAAATTGTCCTTACTTTATGTGCTCGTCCAACGATTGAAGTGCTTAGAAAATTGCTTTTTTTTAAACTTTGCTTGAAAACAAATTCAACTAGGCAGTTGAATTTGGATACTTTTGTCCTTGTGTGAGGTAACTAAGAAAGCTTTGATTGCAGAATGGTTAAATTGTTGGACTCAAAATCCATTGGGGTTGACCAGTGCAGGTTTGAACCCTGCAAGAAGCGCTTTGACAATCCAGTCTTTATTTGTAACATGTCATTGGGGACTTGATATGGATAATGCTTGGACATGTCCTTTGATTCAAGTGCTCAGAATTGATCTTCCATGACAAACGTTTCAAGTAGGCTCTTCAATAGCAATAATCTGGTCACTTTAGAGGTAAAATGGACAGAACGAGATAGCGGACTGGTTAAGGGTCTGTAAGTAACAGGAGAAGCTGTGATGGCCAACATGTCATTGGAGACTTGATATGGATAGTGAGTGCTTAATACATGGACTTGTCCTTTGATTCAGGTGCTCAGAGTATATCTGCATTGGCAAACAGTTCAAGTAGTCTCTTCAGTACTGTTGTTTGTATTAGATTTATTATGGAAATTCTGAGAGCCATGTGGGTATGTCCTCAGACTTGAAACCCCATTGGGTCTCTCTGCTCCTTTTTAAATCTTATTCTCAGTGAATAGTCCACTTGTACTTTCTCTGCACATAGTTTTTTGACTTGCACATTAAACTTCCAACCTTCACAGCTTTGGAAAGGACCGAGGTTACTTGGCGCAATAAGATCAAAATGTTGTGTCATCAAGTTTACCATTTTTCACCAATGATGTCTGTTTCCAAATCCCAATCCCTTTACTTGCATTCCAACAGCTGCAATGGCCGAGTTCTTTAGACGTTGGACCTAAATTTCAATGGGTCTCCCCACCCATGTTCTTAACTTGCTTGAAGCATATAGCCCACTTCTGCTTTCTCCTCATCAATTTCCTTAGATTCCTACTGCTGTGATGGCTAAGTGGTTTAAGCATTGTAATTGAAGCCCAATGGATTCTCCCTGTACAGTTTTCAACTCTGCTTACTGGATGATGATAAATTAGACCTTTAATAATTGTGTCTATCTCCTTTGAATTTAAATTGTCCTTACTTTATGTGCTCGTCCAACGATTGAAGTGCTTAGAAAATTGCTTTTTTTTAAACTTTGCTTGAAAACAAATTCAACTAGGCAGTTGAATTTGGATACTTTTGTCCTTGTGTGAGGTAACTAAGAAAGCTTTGATTGCAGAATGGTTAAATTGTTGGACTCAAAATCCATTGGGGTTGACCAGTGCAGGTTTGAACCCTGCAAGCAGCGCTTTGACAATCCAGTCTTTATTTGTAACATGTCATTGGGGACTTGATATGGATAATGCTTGGACATGTCCTTTGATTCAAGTGCTCAGAATTGATCTTCCATGACAAACGTTTCAAGTAGGCTCTTCAATAGCAATAATCTGCTCACTTTAGAGGTAAAATGGACAGAACGAGATAGCGGACTGGTTAAGGGTGTGTAAGTAACAGGAGAAGCTGTGATGGCCGAGAGGTTAAGGCGTTGGACTCGAAATCCAATGGGGTCTCCCGCGCAGGTTCGAACCCTGCTCACAGCGCTATGGCAAACCAGTTCCCCTTTTTAACATATCCTAGGTGACATGATGTGGATAATGTGTTTAATGCATGGACTTGTCCTTTGATTCAGGTGGTCAGAATAAAACTCCTTGACAAACAGTTCACACAGGCTCTTCAGTACAAGGTCTAGTCTTTACATAAGTAAAATGTACAGAATCAGATAGCCGACTGGTCAAGGACTGTTAACATAGCGAGCTGCGATTGCCGGGGTTAAATTGCGTTGGACTTGAAATCCAATGGGGTCTCCCTGCGCAGGTTTGAACCCTGCTCACAGCACTTTGACAAACCAGTCTTTATTTGCAACATGTCATTGGAGACTTGATATGGATAGTGAGTGCTTAATGCATGGACTTGTCCTTTGATTCAGGTGCTCAGAGTATATCTGCATTGGCAAACAGTTCAAATAGTCTCTTCAGTACTGTTGTTTGTATTAGATTTATTATGGAAATTCTGAGAGCCATGTGGGTATGTCCTCAGACTTGAAACCCCATTGGGTCTCTCTGCTCCTTTTTAAATCTTATTCTCAGTGAATAGTCCACTTGTACTTTCTCTGCACATAGTTTTTTGACTTGCACATTAAACTTCCAACCTTCACAGCTTTGGAAAGGACCGAGGTTACTTGGCGCAATAAGATCAAAATGTTGTGTCATCAAGTTTACCATTTTTCACCAATGATGTCTGTTTCCAAATCCCAATCCCTTTACTTGCATTCCAACAGCTGCAATGGCCGAGTTCTTTAGACGTTGGACCTGAATTTCAATGGGGTCCCCCCACCCATGTTCTTAACTTGCTTGAAGCATATAGCCCACTTCTGCTTTCTCCTCATCAATTTCCTTAGATTCCTACTGCTGTGATGGCTAAGTGGTTTAAGCATTGTAATTGAAGCCCAATGTATTCTCCCTGTACAGTTTTCAACTCTGCTTACTGGATGATGATAAATTAGACCTTTAATAATTGTGTCTATCTCCTTTGAATTTAAATTGTCCTTACTTTATGTGCTCGTCCAACGATTGAAGTGCTTAGAAAATTGCTTTTTTTTAAAACTTTGCTTGAAAACAAATTCAACTAGGCAGTTGAATTTGGATACTTTTGTCCTTGTGTGAGGTAACTCAGAAAGCTTTGATTGCAGAATGGTTAAATTGTTGGACTCAAAATCCATTGGGGTTGACCAGTGCAGGTTTGAACCCTGCAAGCAGCGCTTTGACAATCCAGTCTTTATTTGTAACATGTCATTGGGGACTTGATATGTAATGCTTGGACATGTCCTTTGATTCAAGTGCTCAGAATTGATCTTCCATGACAAACGTTTCAAGTAGGCTCTTCAATAGCAATAATCTGCTCACTTTAGAGGTAAAATGGACAGAACGAGATAGCGGACTGGTTAAGGGTGTGTAAGTAACAGGAGAAGCTGTGATGGCCGAGAGGTTAAGGCGTTGGACTCGAAATCCAATGGGGTCTCCCGCGCAGGTTCGAACCCTGCTCACAGCGCTATGGCAAACCAGTTCCCCTTTTTAACATATCCTAGGTGACATGATGTGGATAATGTGTTTAATGCATGGACTTGTCCTTTGATTCAGGTGTCAGAATATTTTTTCCTTGACAAACAGTTCAAACAGGCTCTTCAGTACAAGGTCTAGTCTTTACATAAGTAAAATGTACAGAATCAGATAGCCGACTGGTCAAGGACTGTTTGTTAACATAGCGAGCTGCGATTGCCGGGGTTAAATTGCGTTGGACTTGAAATCCAATGGGGTCTCCCTGCGCAGGTTCGAACCCTGCTCACAGCGCTATGTCAAACCAGTTCACCTTTTTAACATATCCTAGGTGACATGATATGGATAATGTGTTTAATGCATGGACTTGTCCTTTGATTCAAGTGCTCAGAATATTTTTTCCTTGACAAACATTTCAAATAGGCTCTTCAGTAGAAAGTCTAGTCTTTACCGAAGTATAATGTACAGAATCAGATAGGCGACTGGTTATGGACTGGTTTTTAATGTAGCAAGCTGTGATGGCCGAGTGGTTAAGGCGTTGGACTTGAAATCCAATGGGGTCTCCCCGCGCAGGTTCGAACCCTGCTCACAGCGCTTTGACAAACCAGTCTTTATTTGCAACATGTCAAACCAGTTTCCCCTTTTTATATCTGCATTGGCAAACAGGTCTCTTCAGACTGTTGTTTGTATTGATATGGATAATGTGTTTAATGCATGGACTTGTCCTTTGATTCAGTACTTTCTCTGTAGTTTTTTGACTTCATTAAATAAAAGCTTTCGAGGTTACTTTGACAAACAAGTTTCATTTTTCACAATGATGCTGTTTCTTCCCTTTACTTGCATTCCAACAGCTGCAATGGCCGAGTTCTTTAGACGTTGGACCTAAATTTCAATGGGGTCTCTAGTCCCACATGTTCTTAAAATGTACAGAATCATATAGCCCACTTCTGCTTTCTCCTCATCAATTTCCTTAGATTCCTACTGCTGTGATGGCTAAGTGGTTTAAGCATTGTAATTGAAGCCCAATGGATTCTCCCTGTACAGTGTTCAACTCTGCTTAATGGGTGATGATAAAGTAGACCTTTAATAATTGGGTCTATCTCCTTTGAATTTAAATTGTCCTTACTTTATGTGATCGTCCAACGATTGAAGTGCTTAGAAAATTGCTTTTTTTAAACTTTGCTTGAAAAAAAATTAAACTAGGCAGTTGAATTTGGATACTTTTGTCCTTGTGTGAGGTAACTCAGAAAGCTTTGATTGCAGAATGGTTAAATTGTTGGACTCAAAATCCATTGGGGTTGACCAGTGCAGGTTTGAACCCTGCAAGCAGCGCTTTGACAATCCAGTCTTTATTTGTAACATGTCATTGGGGACTTGATATGGATAATGCTTGGACATGTCCTTTGATTCAAGTGCTCAGAATTGATCTTCCATGACAAACGTTTCAAGTAGGCTCTTCAATAGCAATAATCTGCTCACTTTAGAGGTAAAATGGACAGAACGAGATAGCGGACTGGTTAAGGGTGTGTAAGTAACAGGAGAAGCTGTGATGGCCGAGAGGTTAAGGCGTTGGACTGAAATCCAATGGGGTCTCCCCGCGCAGGTTCGAACCCTGCTCACAGCGCTATGGCAAACCAGTTCCCCTTTTTAACATATCCTAGGTGACATGATGTGGATAATGTGTTTAATGCATGGACTTGTCCTTTGATTCAAGTGCTCAGAATATTTTTTCCTTGACAAACATTTCAAATAGGCTCTTCAGTAGAAAGTCTAGTCTTTACCGAAGTATAATGTACGGAATCAGATAGGCGACTGGTTATGGACTGGTTTTAAACGTAGCAAGCTGTGATGGCCGAGTGGTTAAGGCGTTGGACTTGAAATGCAATGGGGTCTCCCGCGCAGGTTTGAACCCTCTTTATTTGCAACATGCGCTTGATATGGATAGTCTTAATGCAAACCAGATTCAGGTGCCAGAGTATTTTTGGCAAAACATATCCTACTGGTTTGATTGATATGGATAATGTGTGTCCTTAATGCATGGACTTGTCCTTTGATTCAGGAATGGTCAGAATAAAACTCCTTGACAAACAGTTCACAATAAGATCAAAAGGCTCTTCATTTTTCACAATGAGGTCTAGTCTTTACTTGCATTCCAACAGCTGCAATAAAAGACGTTGTATTTCATGGGGTCTCCCCAATGTTCTTAATGAAGCATATAGCCCACTTCTGCTTTCTCCTCATCAATTTCCTTAGATTCCTACTGCTGTGATGGCTAAGTGGTTTAAGCATTGTAATTGAAGCCCAATGTATTCTCCCTGTACAGTTTTCAACTCTGCTTACTGGATGATGATAAAGTAGACCTTTAATAATTGTGTCTATCTCCTTTGAATTTAAATTGTCCTTACTTTATGTGCTCGTCCAACGATTGAAGTGCTTAGAAAATTGCTTTTTTTTAAAACTTTGCTTGAAAACAAATTCAACTAGGCAGTTGAATTTGGATAATTTTGTCCTTGTGTGAGGTAACTCAGAAAGCTTTGATTGCAGAATGGTTAAATTGTTGGACTCAAAATCCATTGGGGTTGACCAGTGCAGGTTTGAACCCTGCAAGCAGCGCTTTGACAATCCAGTCTTTATTTGTAACATGTCATTGGGGACTTGATATGGATAATGCTTGGACATGTCCTTTGATTCAAGTGCTCAGAATTGATCTTCCATGACAAACGTTTCAAGTAGGCTCTTCAATAGCAATAATCTGCTCACTTTAGAGGTAAAATGGACAGAACGAGATAGCGGACTGGTTAAGGGTCTGTAAGTAACAGGAGAAGCTGTGATGGCCGAGAGGTTAAGGCGTTGGACTCGAAATCCAATGGGGTCTCCCCGCGCAGGTTCGAACCCTGCTCACAGCGCTATGGCAAACCAGTTCTCCTTTTTAACATATCCTAGGTGACATGATATGGATAATGTGTTTAATGCATGGACTTGTCCTTTGATTCAAGTGCTCAGAATATTTTTTCCTTGACAAACATTTCAAATAGGCTCTTCAGTAGAAAGTCTAGTCTTTACCGAAGTATAATGTACAGAATCAGATAGGCGACTGGTTATGGACTGTTTTTAACATAGCAAGCTGTGATGGCCGAGTGGTTAAGGCGTTGGACTTGAAATCCAATGGGGTCTCCCCGCGCAGGTTCGAACCCTGCTCACAGCGCTTTGACAAACCAGTCTTTATTTGCAACATGTCATTGGAGACTTGATATGGATAATGTGTTTAATGCATGGACTTGTCCTTTGATTCAAGTGCTCAGAATATTTTTTCCTTGACAAACATTTCAAATAGGCTCTTCAGTAGAAAGTCTAGTCTTTATGAAGTATAATGTACAGAATCAGATAGGCGACTGGTTATGGACTGATTTTTAACATAGCAAGCTGTGATGGCCGAGTGGTTAAGGCGTTGGACTTGAAATCCAATGGGGTCTCCCCGCGCAGGTTCGAACCCTGCTCACAGCGCTTTGACAAACCAGTCTTTATTTGCAACATGTCATTGGAGACTTGATATGGATATTGTGTGCTTAATGCATGGACTTGTCCTTTGATTCAGGTGGTCAGAATAAAACTCCTTGACAAACAGTTCACACAGGCTCTTCAGTACAAGGTCTAGTCATGTTTACTTCTAAAATGACAGCAAATCAGATAGACTGATGGAATCTAATGGTTTAAGCAATTTAATTGAAGCCCAAGAGATTTTTCCTGCCAGTTTTCAATGTAACTGGTGATGATAAATTAACCTTTAATGGGAATTGAGGTCTAAGTGAATTTAAATTGTCCTACTTTATGGCTCTCTCATTGAAGACTTTTTTTTTTAAACTTTAATCAAGAATCTAGTGCAGTCTGTTTGGATCTTTGACTTGTAAAGGTAACTAAGAAAGCTTTGATTTGCAGAATTAAATTTTGCACAACCTTCCTTTGCTTTGAACCAGACCAGGTAGGGGGGTATTCAAGTGCTTGATACAGTCTTTAACTTCAGATGGATAATGTTCAACGAAAGTTTGATTCAAACTCAGAATTTCTTCCATGACAAACGTTTCAAGCAATGTTTCAATAGCAATGTCTGCTCAAAAGGTCAATCAGTGGGTTAGCTTGACTGGTTTAAGGCTGTTAACAGTTGCCAGCTGCTGATTTCCAGTTTTACGTTGGACTCTGTAACATGTCATTGGTCTCCAGCGCAGGTTCGAACCCTGACTTGATATGCAAACCCCCCTTTTTTAACATGTCCTAGGTGACTTGATGTGGACACTGTGTTTAATGCATGGACTTGTCCTTTGATTCAGGTGGTCAGAATAAAACTCCTTGACAAACAGTTCACACAGGCTCTTCAGTACAAGGTCTAGTCTTTACATAAGTAAAATGTACAGAATCAGATAGCCGACTGGTCAAGGACTGTTTTTTAACATAGCGAGCTGCGATTGCCGGGAGTAAATTGCGTTGGACTTGAAATCCAATGGGGTCTCCCCGCGCAGGTTTGAACCCTGCTCACAGCACTTTGACAAACCAGTCTTTATTTGCAACATGTCATTGGAGACTTGATATGGATAGTGAGTGCTTAATGCATGGACTTGTCCTTTGATTCAGGTGCTCAGAGTATATCTGCATTGGCAAACAGTTCAAATAGTCTCTTCAGTACTGTTGTTTGTATTAGATTTATTATGGAAATTCTGAGAGCCATGTGGGTATGTCCTCAGACTTGAAACCCCATTGGGTCTCTCTGCTCCTTTTTAAATCTTATTCTCAGTGAATAGTCCACTTGTACTTTCTCTGCACATAGTTTTTTGACTTGCACATTAAACTTCCAACCTTCACAGCTTTGGAAAGGACCGAGGTTACTTGGCGCAATAAGATCAAAATGTTGTGCCATCAAGTTTACCATTTTTCACCAATGATGTCTGTTTCCAAATCCCAATCCCTTTACTTGCATTCCAACAGCTGCAATGGCCGAGTTCTTTAGAGATTGGACCTGAATTTCAATGGGGTCTCCCCACCCATGTTCTTAACTTGCTTGAAGCATATAGCCCACTTCTGCTTTCTCCTCATCAATTTCCTTAGATTCCTACTGCTGTGATGGCTAAGTGGTTTAAGCATTGTAATTGAAGCCCAATGTATTCTCCCTGTACAGTTTTCAACTCTGCTTACTGGGTGATGATAAATTAGACCTTTAATAATTGTGTCTATCTCCTTTGAATTTAAATTGTCCTTACTTTATGTGCTCGTCCAACGATTGAAGTGCTTAGAAAATTGCTTTTTTTTAAACTTTGCTTGAAAACAAATTCAACTAGGCAGTTGAATTTGGATACTTTTGTCCTTGTGTGAGGTAACTCAGAAAGCTTTGATTGCAGAATGGTTAAATTGTTGGACTCAAAATCCATTGGGGTTGACCAGTGCAGGTTTGAACCCTGCAAGCAGCGCTTTGACAATCCAGTCTTTATTTGTAACATGTCATTGGGGACTTGATATGGATAATGCTTGGACATGTCCTTTGATTCAAGTGCTCAGAATTGATCTTCCATGACAAACGTTTCAAGTAGGTGCTTCAATAGCAATAATCTGGTCACTTTTGAGGTAAAATGGACAGAACGAGATAGCGGACTGGTTAAGGCCTGGTTTTTAACATAGTAAGCTGTGATGGCCGAGTGGTAAAGGTGTTGGACTTGAATTCCAATGCTGTCTCCCAGTGCAGGTTTGAACCCTACTCACAGTGCTATGGCAAACCAGCTTTCATTTTTAATATATCCTTGGTGACTTGATATGGATAATGTGATTCATGCCTGGACTTGTCCTTTGATTCAAGTGCTCAGAATATTTTTTCCTTGACAAACAGTTCAAATAGGCTCTTCAGTAGATAGTCTAGTAAAATGTACATAATCAGATTGGATTTCAAGTCCAACGCCTTAACCACTCGGCCATTGCAGCTTGCGCTTTTACAAACCAGTTTTTATTTACAACATGTTATTGTGGACTTGATATGGATGTCCTTAATCTGTGGACTTGTCCTTTGATTAACCTCACACAAGCAGTTTTGTAGGAATTATGTTTGGGCAGTACATTATCACAGCATATTGGCTATAGGATTGGCTTGCTAATATTGTTAATCAGACCATATTATATTTGATAACAATATATATCAGTTGGTTTAGCACTTGTTAGGCACTGTGGCACATGAATTTAAATAATTTGCTTTTTTATTTTATTGAACTGATGGTACCTGCATCGGATGGTCAACGAGGTCAAATTGCAACGTCAGTGATTTCCAGGTCGAAAAATCGGAGCTCTAGAAAGATGCCAGAGTTTCTGAGTTGGATGACCTTTCAAAATGATTTTTCCCAACCGCTTCTCACAGTCTTTGCTCTCTCCTTCCTTTCCTCCGGTGAGACTGACCAGAGAGAGGGGACACCGTCTTCCACCTGATGGCGAAACTCGAGTCGCACCACATCTGCCTCATGCACAAATTCATGTTGTTCCTACTGCCAGAGAAAGTGAAATATTCCTTAATATTAAAATCGACATGACGAGCTGCTAATAATAATAAAATACAGGCTATCGATACTTGGCTACACATTCTTTGCAGCTGCAGCCCGAGCGGAAGTACGGAGAAGCAAGTTTTGTAATAGTGTTGAATAAAAACAGTGACAGTGCTGAATATCAACTTAAACATGAACTCACTCATAAAAACCCAAGCTCTTTGCTGTATTCGTTGACAGTATCTCTGTGGTCATGGTTTTAAAAGTTATTAAATCTTACGTAGGTTAGTAGCCTATTAAACTTGGCTGTGGCCAGGGTCTTGGAAGCTTTTTAGCCACAGTGATTTGAGCTATCCGATTGGGCAGTTTGTCTCATGGGAACACTTTTGCGTAGCCGGTGCACAGGACTTTTGAATCAAGTGCACCTACAGGCAACAGCTCAACACGATTTTTAAAAAGGAGCGCAAGCCTTTATCGTTCGTTGGCTTTTCTACAGAAATATTTGGTGATCGACTAGGAATGCCTTGAAGATCGGCCAGTCGATGGATTGGTTGGTGACCACTGTGGTAGGCTAAACAGTCAAACAAGTAGACCTACAGTATGTTGCAGAGGTGAGACCAAGTCATTGTTTTACAAGTCACAAGTAAGTCTCAAGTCTTAACACTCAAGTCCCAAGTCAAGACAGGCAAGTCCGAGTTAAGTCAAGACCGTCAAGTATCAAGTCAAATCTCAAGACGGAAACTTTGAGTTTCGAGTCCTAAACAAGTCATAATGTGCTCTTCACCAAATGTAATACCATTTCATATTTTTAACAAGATTAATAGTATATTACATTTAATATTTAATATATTATTGTTTAACTTGGGTCAAATGTTTCGGGTAGCCTTCCACAAACTTCCCCCAATAAGTTGGGTGTATTTTGGCCCATTCCTCCTGACAGAGCTAGTGTAACTGAGTCAGGTTAGTAGGCCTACTTGCTCGCACAAGCTTTTTCAGTTCTGCCCACAAATGTTCTATAGGATTGAGGTCAGGGCTTTGTGATAGCCACTCCAATACCTTGACTTTGTTGTCCTTAAGCCATTGTGCCACAACTTTGGAAGTATGCTTGGGGTCATTGTTCATTTGGACCAAGCTTTAACTTCCTGACTGATGTCTTGAGATGCTGCTTCAATATATCCACATAATTTTCCTACCTCATGATGCCATCTATTTTGTGAAGTGCACCAGTCCCTCCTGCAGCAAAGCACCCCCACAACATGATTCTGCCACCCCCGTGCTTCACGGTTGGGATGGTGTTCTTCGGCTTGAAAGCCTCCCCATTTTTCCTCCAAACATAATGATGGTCATTATGGCCGAACAGTTCTATTTTTATTTCATCAGACCAGAGGATATTTCTGCAAAATGTACGATCTTTGTCCCCATGTGCAGTTGCAAACCGTAGTCTGGCTTTTTATGGAGATTTTGGAGCAGTGGCTTCTTCCTTGCTGAGAGGCCTTTCAGTTTATGTCAATATAGGACTCGTTTTTACTGTGAATGTAGATACTTTTATACCTGTTTCCTCCAGCATCTTCACACAGTTCTTTGCTGTTGTTCTGGGATTGATTTGCACTTTTCACACCAAAGTACGTTCAACTCTAGGACACAGAACGCATCTCCTTCCTGAGCGGTATGATGGCTGCGTGGTCCCATGGTGTTTATACTTGCGTACTATTGTTTGTACAGATGAACGTGGTACCTTCAGGCATTTGGAAATTGATCCCAAGGATGAACCAGACTTGTGGAGGTCAATAATTTTTTCTGAGGTCTTGGCTGATTTCTTTTGATTTTCCTATGATGTCAAGCAAAGAGAAGTTGAGTTTGAAGGTAGGCCTTGACATTCATCCACAGGTACACCTCCAATTGACTCAAATGATGTCAATTAGCCTATCAGAAGCTTCTAAACCCATGACATCATTTTCTGGAATTTTCGAAGCTGTTTAAAGGCATAGTCAACTTCTAACCCACTGGAATGACCCACCAATGTAGGCTTGTACACAATCGCCCAACCTTAACACACACACACTCTCTCTGTGTGATTACAGTAGGCTAACGTATGTCAATGGTTTTAGGAACAGCAGTAACATCAGGCAGGATTTAGGCTACCAACTGCCTTGCCAGTTGTAGCTCAATCTTGGGTGCAATGATCACGTTCCCGCACTGACTGACTGTGTGGAGGCTCATTGATTTAATGTTACGTTAGCCTACATGATACACCAGTAAAGTAATAAAATATATAGCTGTCGGCTATCTTAGCCACGACTTACTATTCTTTGTGCAGCTTTAAATGTCAAACAAAGTTGGAAATTGTTGCGCTTCCGTCTGTAATTTTCTTCCCGCATGTTTTGCAAGTTGCAATCCGTTTTTCTTGATACAGAGTTGTCTTTATATCTGAAAATAATAATTTTGGGTATCATCTTTCCAAGGGCTCCATCTGAATTCACCCGCTGACGTTCCTCTGCACTGCCACGCACAACTTTTTCTCAGCTGGCACAATTTGATTGGCTGCTGTCCAATTCAAACTAATCCGTTAAATGAAGAGTTGATGCGCTGCACACTTTTTTTAACAGCATCATTTTAAATATTTGGGCTTGGGGAGGGAATCAAGTCAGGTCGAGTCATAATTCTCAAGTCCAAGTCAAGTCACGAGTCATTGGTGTTAAAGTCAAAGTCGAGTTGCAAGTCATCATATTTGTGACTCGAGTCTGACTCGAGTCCCATTCATGTGACTCGAGTCAACACCAATGGTATGTTGTACAGTGTTTTAGAAATTCATGAGTTTATTTTCGACAGAATCCCTGGACATACATCTAGTAAGGCCTAACCAGAACTAAGAAGAATGGAAGGTAAGGACTTCTAAGGCTCTTGCACGAGAAGTTAGGAAAGCAACATTTACTGTGTGAAATGTAATGTTATCACCATCATTCTATTTCAATTATCATCACACACCCATTTTGACTGCTAGCAGCCACTAAAATTGAGTGGCTGCTGACAACATAGTGACTCAACTCCATTCACTTTAATAATGGAAAAATTGATGTAAAAATGTATCACTAGCCACTTTAAACAATGCCACTTAATATCATGTTTATATACCCTACATTACATCTCATATGTATATACTGTACCCTATAGCATCTACTGCATCTTGCCATCTTTATGTTATACATGTATCACTAGACACTTTAAACAATGCCACATTTATGTTTACATACCCTACATTACTCATCTCATATGTATATACTGTACTCTATACCATCTACTGCATCTTGCCTATGCCGTTCTGTACCATCACTCATTCATGTATCTTTATGTACATATTGTTCATCCCTTTACACTTGTGTGTATAAGGTAGTTGTTGTGGAATTGTTAGGTTAGATTACTCGTTGGTTATTACTGCATTGTCGGAACTAGAAGCACAAGCATTTCGCTACACTCACAATAACATCTGCTAACCATGTGTATGTGACAAATAAAATTGGATTTGATTGGATTTAGAACAAATGAAAGAAATTCATGAAAGGACTAGATGGATAACAATGTACATGCATGGAAAATAAGATCTGTACAACTTGGTGTACATGTCTGTATGAAGGCTGAATAGAAAGACCAGGGCATGATGAATATTCCCTGTTGTCTCATAGTGAGATAACAGTACAGACTTGATGAAGGCTCTACTGGCTGTTGGATGCAGTTGGATGCTGAAGTTGGATGCTGAATGTACTCTTGAACTCCCTCTCAAATAGATCCTTCAATCTTTCGCCCATCACACAGAACTCTGCATTATCCTTCAGAAAAAAGACAGACACATTTGTATAGAAAACATAATAAACTAGTAATGCATAAAACACAACTCATTTAGCCTAATTCCTATTTGTTATGGATTAAAAAAAGACGCATTGTTAAAGTGTTATTCATGCATTAGCACAATTCCAAGATTTGTTTAAAAAAATGTTGCCCTAAGTCTTCACATTGGATACTGCAGTAGTGCAGTCTTACCCTGTTAAATGTGGCACAGTTGGTGAAGATAAGCAACACATCAGACACAAAGTGTTGCACTGACCGGTAGAGATTCTGCTGCAGCTTCTCCACAACCCTGTCCAGCCATATAGGGGTCTTTATCACACTGGTGTAGTTTCTCACCTGGCAATGAAACATATAGACGGAGTTAAACTCAGCAAAAAAATTCTATCCATTTTTCAGGACCCTGTCTTTCAAAGATCATCTGTAAAAATACAAGTAACTTCACAGATCTTCATTGTAAAGGGTTTAAACATCGTTTCCCATGCTTGTTCAATTAACCATCAACAATGAATGACCATGCACCTGTGGAACAGTCATTAAGACACTAACAGCTTACAGATGGTAGGCAATTAAGGTCACAGTTATGAAAACTGAGGATACTAAAGAGGCCTTTCTACTGACTCTGAATTACACCAAAAGAAAAATGACCAGGCTCCCTGCTCATCTGCATGAACGTGCCTTAGGCATGCTGCAAGGAGGCATGAGGACTGCAGATGTGGCCAGGGCAATAAATTGCAATGTCCATACTGTGAGACGCCTAATACAGAGCTACAGGGAGACAGGATGGACAGCTGATCGTCCTCACAGTGGCAGACCACGTGTAACAACACCTGCACAGGACCGGTACATCCAAACATCACACCTGCGGGACAGGTACAGGAGGGCAACTGATGGGTCAAATTGAGGTCATGATAGGGGCTGCACCAAATGTTTGATGTATTATAATAATTGATTATGCTTATTTTGTATTAATAGAAGGGGAGGGGCTATGGTATGGGACCCCTCCTCTACGTTTATTTGGTCCTAGACTACAGATTAACAATATATATATATTCATTGTAAGGTTTTAGAATTGTTCCACAGTCTTTTCTAAGTCTCTGCCCCTTATTAAGAAATGGTCTGTGAGAAAGCATTTCAAAGATAAACAAAGAGCCCTGCAGGGGAGTAGAAGAGATAAGAGGCGAGTCAGACATACCTCTATAAATCAACTTGGGGGAGTGGACATTTACTGTTGAGGCCTTAGAAAACACTGGAACTATTGTATCTCTTGCAAGTTTGTATAGCTGTGTATGCATGAGCTTGGTCTGAGGAGTAGCAGGTAATGACGTATGCAGTGACATCACAGGGGCTTAACTACAAGCATGATAAAAGCAACTTGGACTTTTCCTATGGTGCAGAACTCATGCGACATCAGTTATATGTGTGATATTTGATCTTTGACTTCTGTCTACAGCTTTATTTGGAATAAAATTGTTAGGATTTGCAAGTGCACGTTTTGAGTGTTCCTTATTTGTTATTAAGTAAATAAAACGGAGCACAGGAAAACGGAACCAACTCAACAACAACTGCCGAGTTACACCAGGAACGCACAATCACTCCATCAGTGCTCAGACTGTCCTCAATAGGCTGACAGAAGCTGGACTGAGGGCTTGTAGACCTGTTGTAAGGCAGGTCCTCACCAGACATCACTGGCAACAACATCGCCTATGGGCACAAACCCACCGTCGCTGGACCAGACAGGACTGGCAAAAAGTGCTATTCACAGACCAGTCGCGTTTTTGTCTCACCAGGGGTGATGGTCGGATTCGCGTTTATCGTCGAAGGAATAAGCGTTACACCGAGGCCTGTACTCTGGAGCGGGATCGATTTGGAGGTGGAGGGTCCATCATTGTCTGGGGCGGTGTGTCACAGCATCATCGGACTGAGCTTGTTGTCATTGCAGGCAATCTAACGATGGGCGTTACAGGGAAGAAATCCTCCTCCCTCATGTGGTACCCTTCCTGCAGGCTCATCCTGACATGATCCTCCAGCATGACAATGCCACCAGACATACTGCTCGTTCTGTGCCTGATTTCCTGCAAGACAGGAATGTCAGTGTTCTGCCATGGCCAGCGATGAGCCCGGATCTCAATCCCATTGAGCACATCTGGGACCTGTTGGATCGGAGGGTGAGAGCTAGGGCCATTCCCCCCAGAAATGTCCAGGAACTTGCAGGTGCCTTGGTAGAGTGGGGTGACATCTCACAGCAAGAACTGGCAAATCTGGTGCAGCCCATGAGGAGGAGATGCACTGCAGTACTTAACTTTTGATTTTGATCTCCCCCCTTTGTTCAGGGACACATTCAATTTCTGTTAGTCCAATGTCTGTGGAACTTGTTTAGTTTATGTCTCAGTTGTTGAATCTTATATTCATACAAATATTTACACACACACACACACACACACACACACTTACATTGATACAAGGATCTGCCACAATGATGTGGTCCTTGTCAGCTTGGTATAGACACAGCAGGAGGTACTGGCATTCCTGTCAGAGTAAACACACATTTATGTGACTAGTCAAAGATTGTTTACATTTAAGTGAATCATTATTTAATGTCAAGTATATGTTGATGGTTATAATGGACAGACTAGACTGACAGATAGATATATAGATAGATTGGTCCAATTGCCTGTCAATCAATGAAACAATTTGTTCAGGCTCCTTACCAGTAGGTGGTCAGAGATTCGGCAGGTCAAGGCTTCCTGGTAAGTCTTTTGACTGGGGTAACGCCACGGCTGACTGGCCCTCAGTACACAAAATGTACACACCCACGGAAGATTATCCCTATGATTACACACACACACACACACTAAGCTGACAGCTAAGTTTACCTACACAGAACAAACATACCTCTCTTGTATCAATCTCACTCTCTCATCAACTGTTCTCACCCCAGCATAGTGTCATCCACATTAGGAAGATGACATCTCTGATGGAAGGAGCGAGGACACTCATCACAGCATATCAAGCTGCCCTGGCTTCTACAGATGAAGCAGTCGTCATCGTTATCCTGATCATGCTGCCAAGACAGAGAAGAGAGGAAGGTGAGAAGGAATTGGAAACAAACAAGCACCAACTGCCTGTTTGTGTGTTAAATATCGTACAGATTGATTTCCCACACCCTCGGGTGTAAAACAAGGAGACTCCTGATCACCGATCCTGTTTGCTATGTTTATTAATGATTTGACAAAATAAATGTAAAAGTTAAATACTAGAGTAAGATATATAATGGTGAAATGCTGATTATATTATTTTGATGGCAGAAACTGAACAAGACCTGCGGAAAATGATATCAAGTACGGTCAATTGGTGTAAAAGATGGAGACTCGTGAGCAATAAAAACATTTAAAAAACTTCAAGTGACTACCTGAAAGCTGGTTGAGAGAATGCCAAGAGTGTGCAAAGCTGACATCAAGGCAAAGGGTGGCTACTTTGAAAAGTCTCAAATGTAAAATATATTTTTACTTGTTTAACACTTTTTTGGTTGCTACATGATTCCATATATGTTTTTATATAATTTTGATGTCTTCACTATTTTTCTACAAGGTAAATAAAGAAAAACTCTGAAATGAGTAGGTGTGTCCAAACTTTTGACTGGTACTGTGTATTTGTCATATACTGTATTTTCATTTATTATTTTCCCCTAACCCTATCATCCCTCCCCTAATTGGAGTAAACTAATAGACAACAATACATTCACTTCTAATTCCAGTTTATACATACTCTATACATTTTACAGACACGGTATATTTTACATTAGTTATCTTAATTTGTATTTATTGTTTGTCCCACACTTTAGCTCCCCTCAACCCCTCCAAATCTATCTCTGAACACACTCCAGTTTTGTGGTGATATCTCACAAAAGTCCTGAACCCTTCTATTCTCATAGTTCCTACAGATTGAAGATATCAAAAAAATGTTAAGAGTATTATTATACTATTGATCGATTTGAGTAGGACTTTTCAAATCACCCAGCAGTGCTATTTGCAGAGTTAGCTCCAGGTAAATGTTGTAATTCTTCATCCATTCCTGAATCTGCAACCAAAAACAAGCTAGATATGGGCAGTAGCAAAAAAAAAAAAAAGAACCTTCTGTTAGATTAAGGGTGAATTCGTGTGTGAGAGATATATTATGTACAACCTACCTAAAAGCAAGAGATCCCTATGTGCACATGTAAGATCAGGGATATTGCCTCTGCGTTTTAAACAGGAGGGTGAAATGGAAGAGAAAAGCCTAACTATTGTGACCTCGAAGAGATGGAGAATAATATTTATTTGATCTTTATTGCCCTTTCTACCACGATACGCTTGCCCTTATTCCAGAAAGTCCACCAAATATACCCTGGCATTACTGTATGTGGCTGAACGATGAGGAGAAACTGGAACAGTTTTTGTCCATTGTGTATTTCCGTTTGCTGAATTGTTTTTGATAAAGCCTAGAAGAAAAAGGGTGACCTATTATTAAATTTTAAATATATTCAGCCCCAGACAACTAGCAAAGTGCATATATGAATAAACAGTGCATTCGGAAAGTATTCAGACCCCTTCACCTTTTCCACATTTTGTAACATTATAGCCTTATTCTAAAATGTATTCAATTGGTTTTATCCCTCATCAATCTACACACATTACCCCATAATGATGAAGCAAAATCAGGTTCTTAGAAATGTTTGCAAATGTATTCAAAATAGAAAACGGAAATATCACATTTATATAACTATTCAGACCCTTTACTCAGTATGATGTTGAAGCACATTTGGCACCGATTACAGCCTCGTGCCTTCATGGATATGACACTACAAGCTTGGCACACCTGTATTTGTGGAGTTTCTCCCATTCTTCTCTGCAGATCCTCTCAAGTTCTCTCAGGTTGGAAGGGGAGCGTCACTGAACAGCCATTTTCAGTTCTCTTCAGAGATGTTCGATCTGATTCAAGTCCGGGCTCTGGCTGGGGTACTCAAGGACATTAAGAGACTTTTCCTGAAACCACTACTTCGTTGTCTTGGATGTATGCTTAGGGTTGTTGTCCTGTCAGACTGAGGCGAAGGTTCACCTTCCAAGGTCCTAAGTGCTCTGGAGCAGGATTTCATCAAGGATCTCTCTGTATTTTGCTCCGTTCTCTCGACTCTGACTAGTCTCCCAGTTCCTGATGCTGAAAAACATCCCCACAGCATGATGCTGCCACCACGCTTCACCGTAGTGATGGTATTGGCCAGGTGATGAGCAGTGCCTGGTTTCCTCCTGACGTGACGCTTGACATTCAGGCCAAAGAGTTCAATCTTGTTTCATCAGACCAAAGAATCTTGTATTTCATGGTCTGAGAGTCCTTTAGGTGCCTTTTGGCCAACTAGTACACTGTCAACTGTGGGACCTTACCTGGACGTGTGTGTCTTTCCAAATCATGTCCAATCAATTGAATTTACCACAGGTGGACTCCAATCAATTTGTAGAAACATCAAGCATGATCAATGGAACCAGGATGCACCTAAGCTCAATTTCGAGTCTCATAGAAAAGGGTCTGAATACTTACAGTCGGAAGTTTACATACACTTAGGTTGGAGTAATTAAAACTTGTTTTTCAACCACTCCACAAATTTCTTGTTAACAAACAAAAGTTTTGGCAAGTAGGTTAGGACATCTACTTTGTGCATGACACAAGTCATTTTTCCAACAATTGTTTACAGACAGATTATTTCACGTATAATTCACTGTATCACAACTCAAGTGGGTCGGAAATGTACATACACTAAGTTGACTGTGCATTTAAACAGCTTGGAAAATTCCAGAAAATGATGTCATGGCGTTAGAAGCTTCTGATAGGTTAATTGACATCATTGAGTCAATTGGAGGTGTACCTGTGGATGTATTTCAAGGCCTACCTTCAAACTCAGTGCCTCCTTTTTTGACATCATGGGAAAATCTAAATAAATCAGCCATGACCTCAGAAAAAGAATTGTAGACCTCCACACATCTGGTTCATCCTTGGGAGCAATTTCCAAACGCCTGAAGGTACCACATTCATCTGTACAAACAATAGTATGCAAGTATAAACACCATGGGACCACGCAGCCATCATACCTGTCAAGGATTTCCTCCTCTTCTTCCGAAGAGGAGAGGCGAAACGGATCAGAGGATCAATATGCGGCGTGGTAAGTGTCCATGGTTCTTTTAATATGTAAATGTACACATGAACACTACAAAACAATAAACATGGAACGTGTGAAACCCTAAACAGTCCTATCTGGTGCAAAGACAGAGACAGGAACAAACACCCACAAACACACAGTGAAACCCAGGCTACCTAAGTATGATTCTCAATCAGAGACAACTAATGACACCTGCCTCTGATTGAGAACCATACTAGGCCGAAACATAGAAATACCCAAATTATAGAAAAACAAACATAGACTGCCCACCCAACTCACGCCCTGACCATACTAAATAAATACAAAACAAAGGAAATAAAGGTCAGAACGTGACAGTACCCCCAAAGGTGCGGACTCCGGCCGCAAAACCTTGACCTATAGGGGAGGGTCTGGGTGGGCGTCTGTCCGCGGTGGCGGCTCTGGCGCGGGACGCGGACCCCACCTCACCATTGTCTTAGTCCGCCTTATTGTCCGCCTCCGTGGCTTTCTCACCATGGCCACCCTTCTCAATGACCCCACTGGACAGAGGTGGGGCAGCTCCTCGGGACAGAGGTGGGGCAGCTGCTCAGGACAGAGGTGGGGCAGCTGCTCGGGACAGAGGGGCAGCTGCTCTGGGCAGAGGGGCTCCGGCAGCGGCGCCGGACAGGCGGGGGCTCCGGCAGCGGCGCCGGACAGGCGGGGGCTCCGGCAGCGGCGCAGGACAGGCGGGGGCTCCGGACAGGCGGGAGGCTCCGGCAGCGGCGCCGGACAGGCGGGAGGCTCCGGCAGCGGCGCCGGACAGGCGGGAGGCTCCGGCAGCGCCGGACAGGCGGGGGCTCCGGACAGGCGGGAGGCTCCGGCAGCGGCGCCGGACAGGCGGGGGCTCCCGGACAGGCGGGAGGCTCCGGCAGCGGCGCCGGACAGGCGGGAGGCTCCGGCAGCGGCGCCGGACAGGCGGGAGGCTCCGGCAGCGGCGCCGGACAGGCGGGAGGCTCCGGCAGCGGCGCCGGACAGACGGGAGGCTCCGGCAGCGGCGCCGGACAGGCGGGAGGCTCCGGACAGGCGGGAGACTCCGGCAGCGGCGCCGGACAGGCGGGAGACTCCGGCAGCGGCGCGGACAGGCGGGGACTCCGGCAGCGGCGCCGGACAGGCGGGAGACTCCGGCAGCGGCGCCGGACAGGCGGGAGACTCCGGCAGCGGCGCCGGACAGACAGGACCACCTGCAGGGAGGAGACAGAGAGACAGCCTGGTGCGTGGGGCTGCCACAGGAACCACCAGGCTGGGGAGACCTTCAGGAGGCTTGGTGTTAAGAGGAGGCACCTGAAGGACCGGGCTGTGGGGGAGCACTGGAGCTCTGGTGCGCAACCTTGGCACCACTTCCCCAGGCTGGACAACTATTTTAGCCCGGACCCTCCAGAGTGCAGGCACAGGTTGAACCGGGCTGTGGGTAAGCACGGGAGATCTAGTGCTTACTACACGCACCTCTCCCTTAGGCTCCACTCCCACATTTGCCCGGCACGAGCGGAGCGCAGGCAGAGGACGCACTGCACCCTCCCAGCGCCCCGGAGACACAGCACGCAGAGCCGGCGCAGGATAACCTGGACCAAAACTGTGTACCGGCGACCAGACCCGCTGAGCAGGCACCATACGCCCTGGCACAATGACCACACTCACATGGCACTTTCGGGGGGCTGCCCTATAGCGCACCGGGCTATGGGCACGCACTGGCGACACCGTGCGCTTAACCGCATAACACGATGCCTGACCAGTAATGCGCTGCTTATAATAAGCACGAGGAGTGAGCTCAGGTCTGCTACCTGGCTTAGTACCACACCTCGTCTGCCCCCCCCCAAAAAATTTTTTGGGGCTGCCTCTCGTACCTGTCGCACTGCCGTGCTGCCTCCTCATATCGCCGCCGCTCAGCTTTCGCTGCCTCCAGCTCTGCTTTGGGGCGGCGATATTCCCCAGCCTGTGCCCAGGGTCCCTCTCCGTTCAATATCTCCTCCCATGTCCAGGAGTCCTGTGATGCTGGCCGCTGTTGTTGCTGCTGCTGCTGCTGTCGTCGCTGCTGTTTACCACGCCGCTTGGTCCGAGTTGGGTGGGCGATTCTGTCAAGGATTTCCTCCTCTTCATCTGAAGAGGAGAGGCGAAACGGATCAGAGGACCAATATGCGGCGTGGTAAGTGTCCATGGTTCTTTTAATATGTAAATGTACACATGAACACTACAAAACAATAAACATGGAACGTGTGAAACCCTAAACAGTCCTCTCTGGTGCAAAGACAGAGACAGGAACAAACACCCACAAACACACAGTGAAACCCAGGCTACCTAAGTATGATTCTCAATCAGAGACAACTAATGACACCTGCCTCTGATTGAGAACCATACTAGGCCGAAACATAGAAATACCCAAATTATAGAAAAACAAACATAGACTGCCCACCCAACTCACGCCCTGACCATACTAAATAAATACAAAACAAAGGAAATAAAGGTCAGAACGTGACAATACCGCTCAGGCGGAGATGCGTTCTGTCTCCTAGAGATGAAAGTACTTTGGTGCGAAAAGTGCAAATCAATCCCAGAACAACAGCAAAGGACCTTGTGAAGATGCTGGAGGAAACAGGTACAAAAGTATCTATATCCATAGTAAACAAGTTCTATATTGACATAACCTAAAAGGCCTCTCAGCAAGGAAGAAGCCACTGCTCCAAAACCGCCATAAAAAAGCCAGACTACGGTTTGCAACTGCACATGGGGATAAAGATTGTAATTTTTGGAGAAATGTTCTCTGGTCTGATGAAACAAAAATAGAACTGTTTGGCCATAATGACCATTGTTATGTTTGGAGGAAAAGGGGGATGCTTGCAAGCTGAAGAACACCATCCCAACCGTGAAGCACGGGGTTGGCAGCATCATGTTGTGGGGGGTGCTTTGCTGCAGGAGGGACTGGTGCACTTCACAAAATAGATGGCATCATGAGGTAGGAAAATGATGTGGATATATTGAAGCAACATGTCAACACATCAGTCAGGAAGTTAAAGTTTGGTCGCAAATGGGTCTTCCAAATGGACAATGACCCCAAGCATACTTCCAAATTTGTGGCAAAATGGCTTCAGGACAACAAAGTCAAGGAATTGGAGTGGCCATCACAAAGCCCTGACCTCAATCCCATAGAAAATATGTGGGCAGAACTGAAAAAGCTTGTGCGAGCAAGGAGGTCTACAAACCTGACTCAGTTACACCAGCTCTGTCAGGAGGAATGGGCCAAAATTCACCCAACTTATTGTGGGAAGCTTGTGGAAGGCTACACAAAACGTTTGACCCAAGTTAAAGAATTTAAAGGCAATGCTACCAAATACTAATTGAGTGTATGTGAACTTCTGACCTACTGTGAATGTGATGAAAGAAATTAAAGCTGAAATAAATCATTCTCTCTACTTTTATTCTGACATTTCACATTCTTAAAATAAAGTGGTGATCCTAACTGACCTAAGACAAGGATTTTTTACTTGGATTAAATGTCAGGAATTTTGAAAAACTGAGTTTAAATGTATTTGGCTAAGGTGTATGTAAACTTCCGACTTCAACTGTATGTAAATAAGGTATTTCTGTTTTTATTTTGTAATACATTTACAAAAATTTCACTTCGTCATGATGGGGTACTGTGTGTAGATTGATGAGTTTTTTTTATTCAATCCATTTTAGAATAAGGCTGTAAGGTAACAAAATGTGGGAAAAGTGAAGGGGTCTGAATACTTTCCAAATGCACTGTAGATTGTGTACAGGCCTGTCTCACACTTGAATCTTCTCTTTTCCGAGACCAGGTTTAAACACCTTCTGTTTAATTTTTCTGTATTTATTTTTATAATTTTTACTGATCTAGGGTTATTATTATTATTGCTTGTATAACCGTATCTACTATTATGTACTGATTTATTTATGCTGCGCAGAACACGAGAATAATTATCACTCAGTTATCACTGTCAATCATTGTAATGTTTGTTTTCAGTCAATTAACATGAAAATGTAATTCATGAATTAGTTCATTCATTCATCATCCCCTATTCAGTGATGTTGAGAAACATCTTGGAATTTCATTATTAAAACTGCAGCATTAATTTAAACTATGTGATTGACTGATTGGTAAGTGGGTGCCGCTGTGTTCGTGAGGGTCGAGGGTGAAACTTACCCTGTCTTTGGCTGTAGGGCTGCACAGCTTGCACTTACACAGGAGAGAGTGAATGACTAAGATCTTACTCTGGAAATGAGAAAAAAACAAAGACCTTTTTGAAGAAGAGAAATGTTTTCATCACAGGTCCTTAAAGACCTTGCAGACTATCTTAAGCCATTCCTTGTACAGTAGGTTGGTAAGTGCCAAACACACATTATTTCCCCCTCATCTTTCTTCCTCTCTTTCTCTCTGTTCTCCTTCCCTCTGTACCTTGATGAGGAGGCTGAGTGTACCTTGATGAGGAGGCTGAGTGGTTTCCCGTCCCACTGGATGTCATTCTTCCAGGAGGGATCTTCCAGAGCTGACTCCCCCTTCACAAACTCCACCGGGGTCATCCAGCGCAGCTCCGTACGGATGCTCTTTCCACACAACCCTGGGGCAACAGAGAAGACAGGGACAGGACAAACTCAAATGAATCCAATATGGGTCACTACAGCTGACCAGAGTGACATAGGGCTATGGTAAAATAACCTGTAGTGTATTATCAATAATATTACGGTTATTTTTGTGGGGACATTTTCAGTACAAGTGCCGGTTTTAGTCAGTCAGCACATTTTTGACCATAGTCCCTGTACAGACAGACAATGAGCACACACAGAGCAGAGAGCAGCAACATATGACAACTAACACTTAGTACGAAGACAGAAAGAGCAATAACACAAAAAAGCAACCAAACAAAAGACAGAAAATTAACAAATCTATACACCTCACAAACTACACACAGGTTGAGTGTTGCACAGTTACGTGTGTCTGAAGGCAGTGAGTTCCAGACATGGGAAGCTCTCACAGTGAAAGCCGTCTGACTGAAGGTGCTTTTCCTTAAGGGAACTATATAGTCACCTCTCATGGCAGACCTTGTGGATCTGCTGAAATGGGTTTTCTGCTTGATAAAAGCACTAAGTGGGGTCAGTATTTGAGGTGCAGCCAGAGAAAGAGGTTTGCCAACATGTAAAAGTGTCTCCAGTACCTTCAATCGTTTCAAAGACATGGCAAATGTTGTTTATTAAACCTTCTGAGAAGACAATTTGTACCTGATGCAAACCGATCCTTATGTAGCATTCCATTGATGGCTCCACAGGTGACTTTGAAGACAGACTTCTTCACACCACAATGGCTGCCTCCTGTACTTCTCTCTCCAGCAGTGTTTGCCTGATCTCTTCTCTCTCCTTCCTCTCTTTCCTGCTCAGCTTCATTTTCCTCTTCTTCCTCCTCATCATCCTCCTCAGATTCTGAAGTAAAGATAAACAAAGAGGTTTGGGGAAAGATGGTTTACTATATAAGTGTGAAAGGTCAGGCCTGTGTTATTCACAAAACCACATAACAACAAAAACACAAAGTTAGAGAGACAACACCATCCCCTTTACCAGATAGTCATGTCTAAAGGATTCAGAAAGATTCCATTGAGTTGTGATTGGTGTACATACCTGTGATTGAGCCCGCTGATTGGTTGAAGGGAAAGCGTGCTCTCTTGGCCTAGATATGAGAAAAGGGACAGACCAGTTGTACATATATCAGTTACATAATAGACTCTTCTTTATATAATATGGTAAGAACATGGACAAATAAAATGATCATTGGCCAAAGTATGATCACGCACAAGAAATATAAATTCATGCCCGTATAAATGTCAAAATATCAACGGCTAAGGCTAAGCTATTGTCAAGTTTAGATGTTGCAATAAAACTAATTTATGACTAACATTCATAAACAACATGTACTCAGATGCTATGACGATGCAGCACTTAACCTATAGTCAAATGTAGTGTGGCTGTTAATCCAGAGGATGTGGTATATTGAAAGATTGGTCTCCTACCTGTGCACTCTTTCTTCTTTTAAAGTCTGGTGAAGTTAAATGGCCTTCCTGAGGTGGGTGGGATGGTGAAATGAAGGGGGAGAGAAGGGGGAACAGACATGCCATTCAGTCACTCAACACTTAAAATAAATGTCAGTGAAATACCTGTACAGTTAGTTTCTTTACAGAAAAATAAAAAGGGTATAATGTGTAGCTATAGTTTGTTGCTCTGTCTGTCCCAATTTTCTGCTATATGTATGATAAACTGATATGCTTTCCCGGAGACCGGGGTTGGTTGTCTTACGGTTTGGTTGTCACAGTGCTAATTACTCCCAATCTAAATGGAGCTGTGTAATATTTTTACATTAAAATATGTGAATTCTTTGAAAGAACTCATCCACCTGGTCGATTCATGTCAGCATGACAAAATATTGAGGTGTTTTATGTTTTTCATATTTTTTAAAAATGATTTAGTAAATGTTTGAATTATGGGAATATCAGTCAACACGTACGTTTGTTGAAAAGGGGTCAAGGGAGAGAAATATTTTAAACCTATTTATCTTGCTCTGCTGTGTGCATCTCGATAGCTGTCACTCAAATGGTAAGGGACTGAAGCTCATTGGATAGAACTGCTAGGGTAGAATTGCTAGGATAGAATTGCTAGGGGGCTTGTCCACATTGGGGTAAATGTAGGGAAAATTACACCACACAGATCCCAGTAAACAATCACTTTTAAACTAGGGATTTCATGACTAATTGAGGTAATAGAGTCACTCTGCTCATAGGTTATGCATGTGTGAACTACACATTGACACATCCAGCCCAAAGTGGGAGGTTGAAAAAAAAGCTTACTAGTCGCCAAAGTTCCGGAGCATGTCTTTTCAACCAAGAAAGCCTCCCGAGTGGCGCAGTGGACTAAGACACTGCATCGCAGTGCTATAGGTGTCACTACAGACCCGGGTTTGATCCCGGGCTGTATCACAACCAGCCGTGATCGGGTGTCCCATAGGGCGGGCACAATTGGCCCAACGTCGTCCAAGTTGGGGGAGGGTTTGGCTGGGGGGCTTAACCTTGTTCCGAACACCTCCAAAACAAAGGTCATGCGGTTTGGTAAGAAGAATGCCCTCTCCCCACAGGTGTGATTACTACCTCTGAGGGTTTAGAGCTTGAGGTAGTTACCTCATACAAGTACTTGGGATTATGGCTAGACGGTACACTGTCCTTCTCTCAGCACATATCAAAGCTGCAGCTAAAGTTAAATCTAGACTTGGTTTCCTCTATTGTAATCGCTCCTCTTTCATCGCAGCAGCCAAAGTAACCTTGACTCAGATGACCATCCTACCCATGCTAGATTATGGAGACGTAATTTATAGATCGGCAGGTTAGGGTGCTCTCGAGCGGCTAGATGTTCTTTACCATTCGGCCATCAGATTCGCCACCAATGCTCCTTATAAGACACATCACTGCACTCTATACTCTTCTCTAAACTGGTAATCTCTGTATACCCTTCGCAAGACCCACTGGTTGTTGCTTTTTTATAAAACCCTCTTAGGCCTCACACCCCTCTGTCTGAGATATCTACTGCAGCCCTCACATTCCACATAAAACACCTGTTCTGCCAGTCACATTATGTTATAGGTCCCCAAAGCACACACATCCCTGGGTCGCTCTTCTTTGCAGTTCGCTGCAGCTAGCGACTGGAACGAGCTGCAACAAACACTCAAAATTGACAGTTTTATCTCAATCTCTTCATTCAAAGACTCAATCATTGACACTTATTGACAGTTGTGACTGCTTTGCGTGATATATTGTTGTCTCTACCTTCTTGCCCTTTGTGCTGTTGTCTGTGCCCAACAATGTTTACACCCTGTTTTGTGCTGCTGCCACGTTAGGTTGCTACCATGTTGTTGTCATGCTGTGTTGCTGCCATGCTCTGTTGTCGTCTTAGGTCTCTCTTTATGTAGTGTTGTGTTGTCTCTCTTGTCGTGATGTGTGTGTTTTGTCCTACATTTTTATATAAAATATTTTTTGAATTATCCCAATCCCCATCCCTGCAGGAGGCCTTTTTGGTAGGCCGTCATTATAAATAAGAATAAGAATTTGTTCTTAACTGACTAGTTAAATAAAGGTTTAAAAAAATAATAATAATAAAACAAAATGATTGTTGAATATCCTTTCCTAGAAGCCTGCTGAAAGTCTGTTTTTAACTTTTATCTTCCAAAAGTTTACTAAAGGGTTGTTAACATGCTGATTGGTCTGCTATTTGAGCCAGTAAAGGGGGCTTTCCTATTCTTGGGTAGCGGAATATCTTTGGCTTCCCTCCAGACCTGAGGGCACACACTTTCTAGTTGGCTTAAATTGAAGAAATGGCAAATAGGAGTGGCAACATCGTCTGCTATTATCCTCAGTAATTGTCCATCCAGTCAGACCCCGGTGGCTTGTCATTGTTGATAGACAACAATTATTTTTTTCACCTCTTCCACACTCACTTTATGGAATTCAAAAGTACAATGCTTGTATTTCATAATTCGGTCAGAAATACTTGGATGTGTAATGTCAGCATTTGTTGCTGGCATGTCATGCCTAAATTTGCTCATCTTGCCAATGTGAAACTCATTAAAGTAGTTGGCAATATCAGTGGGTTTTGTGATGAATGAGCCGAGTTTGACTTTTTGCCCAAAATGTAATTTAAGGTGTTCTAAAGCGTTTTACTATCATTCTTTATAATTTATTTTTGTTTCATAGTACAGTTTATTTGTATTTAGTTTAGTCACATGATTTCTCAATTTGCCAATCGGTTGTGCTGTCAGACTTATTTGCCATACCGTTTGCCTCATCCCTCTCAACCATACCATTTTTCAATTCCTCATCAATAGAAAAGGGATTTTACAGTTTCTACAGTCATTTTCTCAATGGGTGCGTACTTATTAGTAACTGGAATAAGCAATTTCATAACTGTGTCAAGTGCCGTGTCTGGTTGCGCCTCATTTACACACCAGAGACCAGGAAATATTCTTTAAATCATCAACATAAGAATCACTACAAAACTTATTGTATGACCTCTGCACTATATTAGGCCCAGCCTTTGCAACTTTGGTTTTCCTAGATATGGCTACTATATTGTGATCACTGCATCCTATGGATTTTGATACTGCTTTAAAGCACATTTCTGCAGCATTAGTAAAGATGTGATCAATACATGTTGATGATTTCATTCCTGTGCTGTTTGTAACTACCCTGGTAGGTTGACTGACAACCTGAATCAGGTTGTAGTCACTGGTTATAGTTTGACGTTTTTTCTTGAGTGGGCAGCTTGATGAAAGCCTGTCAATATTTAAATCACCCAGGAAATATACCTCTGTTGATATCACATACATTATCAAGTGTTTCACACATATCCAGATACGGACTGTTAGCGCTTGGTGGTCTATAGCAGCTGTCACGTTCTGACCGTAGTTCTGTTATTATATCTTTGTTTTAGTATGGTCAGGGCGTGAGTTGGGTGGGAAGTCTATGTTTGTTTTTCTATGTTGGTTTTTGAGTTCGGCCAAGTATGGTTCTCAATCAGAGGCAGCTGTCAATTGTTGTCCCTGATTGAGAATCATACTTAGGTAGCCTGGGTTTCACTTTTGGGTTGTGGGTGTTTGTTTTCTGTGTGAGTGTTTGGTCCACACGGTACTGTTTTCAGTTTTGTATATTCACGTCATCGTTTGTTGTTTTGTTCGAGTGTTCTATTGTCTTTATTAAAAAACATTGGACACTTACCACGCTGCACATTGGTCCTCCGATCCTTCTCGCTACTCCTCCTCAGAAGAGGAGGATGAGAACCCTTACAGCAGCTTCCTACAAGAATGGGCTTCACATGAGGCAGATGAACCTGTATTACTTCTACAGTATTTAACATGACATCCTTTCGAATCTTTACAGGAATGTGGTTCTGAATAAAGACCGCAACACCGACCCATTGGCATTTCTGTCTTTCCGGTAAATGTTATAACCATATATTGCTACGACTGTATCATGAAATGTATTATCTAAGTGAGTTTCAGAGAGTCAGAATACGAATGTCATCTGTTACAAGCAAGTTATTGACTTCATGAACCTTGTTTCTTAGCCCATGTTAACACATGTAGCCTATCTTTAGCATTTTTCTGGGTTGCTTGATTGTTTTCAATGCTTCACTGGGAAGCGTATCAGAAGTAGACTTGCTCATGTTATTTACATTGGAGCTGATAGTGCACGGTGAGCTGCACACAGTGGACTTCCTACTAGGGCACACCACCTCAGTGCTAACAGTGTTACTCTGGTTCATAGGCACATGATTACTGCATACAATAGCTGTAGGATAAACAGAAGTATTCAGGGCAGTTGGGGGGGACATAAATTAAGTTACTTATATATATATATATATATATATATATATACAGTGCCTTGCGAAAGTATTCGGCCCCCTTGAACTTTGCGAACTTTTGCCACATTTCAGGCTTCAAACATAAAGATATAAAACTGTATTTTTTTGTGAAGAATCAACATCAAGTGGGACACAATCATGAAGTGGAACGACATTTATTGGATATTTCAAACTTTTTTAACAAATCAAAAACTGAAAAATTGGGCGTGCAAAATTATTCAGCCCATGTACATATAAATATATGGATGAGGCCGAACGGCATAGGCAAGATGCAGTAAATGGTATAGAGTACAGTATATACATATGAGATGAGTAATGTAGGGTATGTAAACATTATATAAAGTGGCATTGTTTAAAGTGACTAGTGATACATTTATTACATCAAATTATTCATTTTTAAAGTGGCTAGAGATTGAGTCTATGTTGGCAGCAGCCACACAATGTTAGTGATGGCTGTTTAACAGTCTTATGGCCTTGAGATAGAAGCTGTTTTTCAGTCTCTCGGTCCCAGCTTTGATGCACCTGTACTGACCTCGCCTTCTGGAAGATAGTGGGGTGAACAGGTAGTGGCTCGGTGGTGTAGGTGTACTGGAGGGCAGGTAGTTTACCCCTGGTGATGCGTTGTGCAGACCTCACTACCCTCTGGAGATCCTTACGGTTGTGGGCAGAGCAGTTGCCGTACCAGGCGGTGATACAGCCCGACAGGATGCTCTTGATTGTGCATCTGTAAAAGTGATGTGTACGCCGAGGAACTTAAAACCTTCCACCTTCTCCACTACTATCCCGTCGATGTGGATAGGGGGAGTGATCCCTCTTCTGTTTCCTGAAGTCCACGATCATCTCCTTTGTTTTGTTGATTTTGAGGTTATTTTCCTGACGCCACACTCCGAGGGCCCTAACTTTCTCCCTGTAGGCCATCTCGTCGTTGTTGGTAATCAAGCCTACCATTGTAGTGTCATCTGCAAACTTGATGATTGAGTTGGAGGCGTGCATGGCCACGCAGTCATGAGTGAACAGGGAGTACAGGAGAGGGCTGAGAATGCACCCTTGTGGGGCCCCAGTGTTGAGGATCAGCGGGGTGGAGATGTTGTTTCCTACCCTCACCACCTGGGGGTGGCCCGTCAAAGTCCAGGACCCAGTTGCCCAGGGCGGGGTCGAGACCCAGGTTCTCGAGCTTAAGTTAATGACGCATTTGGAGGGTACTATGGTGTTAAATGCTGAGCTGTAATCGATGAACATGATTCTTACATTCTTACAACAGAGAAGATAGGGACAAAAGGAAAAACTCAAATGAAACCCTATTATAACCTTAATATACATTACATATGGCGCATTTCAGTTGACCAGAGTGACATGGGGCTATGGTAAAATAACATGTAGTGTATTACGGTTTCTGGTTGGGGAAGGTTTTAATAGTCACCGTGGGTACCACATCACCAATGCACTTGCTAATAAACTTGCTCACCGAATCAGCGTATACATCAATTTTGTTGTCCGATGCTATCTGGAACATATCCCAGTCCATGTGATCGGATAAAATTTGATTTGATTTGAAGAAATCTTGAAGCATGGAATCAGATTGGTCGGACCAGCATTGAACAGACCTGAGCACGGGCGTTTCCTGTTTTAGTTTCTGTCTATAGGCTGGGAGCAACAAAATGGAGTCGTGGTCAGATTTGCCAAAAGGAGGGCAAGGAAGGGCTTTGTATGTGTCGCGGAAATTAGAGTAGCAATGATCCAGAGTTGTGCCAGACCAGGTCGCGCATTCGATATGCTGATACAATTTAGGGAGCCTTGTTTTCAGATTAGCCTTGTTAAAATCCCCAGCTACAATAAATGTATCCTCAGGATATGTGGTTTCCAATTTACATAGAGTCCAATGAAGTTCTTTCAGGGCCGTCGAGGTGTCTTGGGGGGGGATATACACGGCTGTGATTATAATTAAAGAGAATTCTCTTGGTAGATAATGCGGTTGACATTTGATCGTAAGGAATTCTAGGTCAGGTGAACAAAAGGACTTGAGTTCCTGTATGTTGCACACCACGACTCGTTAATCATAAGGCATACACCCCCGCCCTTCTTCTTACCAGAGAGATGTTTGTTACTTTCGGCGTGATGTGTGAAGAAACCGGGTTTCTCTACCGACTCTGATAATGTATCCTGAGTGAGTTTCCGTGTTTCCGATGTTTCCGTGAAACTAAGAATGTTACAATCTCTGATGTCTCTCTGGAAGGCAATCCTTGCTCAAATTTCGTCTACCTTGTTGTCAAGAGACTGGACATTTGCGAATAGTATACTCAGGAGAGGTAAACGATGTGCCCGTCTACGGAGCCTGACCAGAAGACCGCTCCGTCTGCCCCTTCTGCAGTGCCGTTGTTTTGTGTCGCATACTGGGATCCAATCCATTGTCCTGGGTGGTAGTCCAAACAGAGGATCAGACTTTGTGGCTGTGGGTGCTGATTTTTGTAGACAATAAATCATTTCTGTGTAGACCTCCTTTGCCTGATCATTCACACTGGGATGAACTCTCCTTCTGGAGGTCTTGGGTGTCTCTCAATTTGTGCTTGGACTGGTGCTTGCACTGCAGAGGGGTCTTCTAGGCTCATTGTGCATTTTATCATCTTCCTGAAAAGCAAAACAAATAATGTTTGTGTGAGGAAAAAAAATGTCCAAAGGCATCTATGAACAGTAGCTAACAGTAGTTTATTCACATGATTTAAATCAATGTTTCTCAATCAATTCCTAGAGGAACTGAAGGTGTGGCTATTGTCCTAGCTTTAACATGGTCCCCTGATCTTGACCTGCCTGCTGTAGATTAATCATATGATGCAGAATTTGTCCTTTATATCTGAAGCTGTTGTGAAGAAGGATATATATTTTTTATTTATAATACTTTTATGCGGACAAGACAGAAATGTATACACACACACACACAAAAACACATATTAGTTGGAGGCTGGATCAGCATCCAAATGATAATACATATGGCTTAGTTAGATAAATCTGCCTATTATTTAACAAGCTTAGCAAGAGAAGGTTATTAGTCTTTACATCAGACCACAGTATGTAGATGTTGGAGGATGTCAAATGTCTCTACTTTTGCCCACTTTAAACTGAGTTGGAGTGTGTCTGGCTTCTTTCCTCGTCTGCTAAACAAACTCTAGGAGGCAGGGCACAGCCTGGTTGCAAACAAATAACTGCATAAGACTGGGGGGGGACCATGGCCGCAGGTTAACACCTCTCAACATCTGGATCTGGCTAACCAGGCCATGGTATGGAGTAAACTTGCTAGCTACCGTCATAAGAAGCCTGATTTGTGCCGTTTTGATTGCTCTGATTTAATACAATTTAACATCAACCAATGTATTACAGTGTCTCTTAGTTTTAGTTATCCCAAGAGTTTACATTGCAGTTGACAAGCAGCTAAGTTAGCAACGCGATCGCAATATATATACATTTTGACCTTTTCTACCTAGCTAACGTTACCCCTATCCTGCACTAAGTAGCTGCACGAGTGACAGTTCCGTTGACAGTGGTGGTACAGTGGCATCGCGCCATTGTGCTTGATAAGGTGTTAAATCAAAGACGACTCCTTTCTTAGAAGAGTTAGTTAATATGACTGCTCAGTGATCACTCCTGTCTCTTGCTTATTCTACCAGCAAAGACAGTCAACGCAACCACCATTAATGAGTTCAGGTTTTCTAATTTATCTGTGGTTTTATTTTGTGATTGGCTAGAAGGGAGTAAGATTTATCATTGTTCTTCTACTTTTCATTTAAATTCCTTAAATTCCTTTGTTAGTCAAGTTAGCTCTCAATAATGATTGTTTTGATGGAAAACCGA
>NC_056437.1:67055645-67093739 GCF_018296145.1 Oncorhynchus tshawytscha
TACCACTATTCCTCAACCGCAATATCTATATACAGTGCATTCGGAAAGTATTCAGACGCCTTGACTTTTTGTTACGTTACAGCCTTATTCTAAAATGTATTAAATTGTTGTTTTCCCCTCATCAATCTACACACAATACCCCCATAATGACAAAGCAAAAAACAGTTTTTAGACATTTTTTTAGACATAAAAAAATGTAATATCACATTTACATAAATATTCAGAGCCTTACTCAGTACTTTGTTGAAGCACATTTGGCAGCGATTACAGCCTCGAGTCTTCTTGGGTATGACGCTACAAGCTTAGCACACGTGTATTTGCAGAGTTTCTCTCATTCTTTTCTGCAGATCCACTCAAGCTCTGTCAGGTTCTCTCCAGAGACATTTGATCAGGTTCAAGTCGAGGCTCTGGCTTGGCCACTCAAGGGCATTCAGAAACTTGTCCTGAAGCCACTCCTGCGTTGTCTTGGCTGTGTGCTTAGGGTCGTTGTCCTGTTGGAAGGTGAACCTTTGCCCCAGTCTGAGGTCCTGAGCACTCCTTTCCTCTTTCCCTCGATCCAGACTAGTCTCCATGTCCCTGCTGCTGAAACATCCCCACAGAATGATGCTGCCACCACCATGCTTCACTGGGATGGGCTGATTTCCTCAGACGTGACGCTTGGCATTGTACTGCAGCCCACTTACCCACACACACCTCAAACCCAATTACTCACACACCCCAGCCCCGTTAACCCTATGCCCTAACCCTCTGCACCCACATGCCAACACCCTAATATTGATAAATCAAGTACCGAAACACCAATATCCTAGCCATAAATGCCCTATTTACTAATCATAGACCCCAGTTCCTTTTCCAATACACCCTCATCCCTGTTGCTTCAGTGCGCCTTGGCATACATTTACAAGTGTATGGAAATCTATTGGAGGGATGTGACACCATTCTTCCACAAGATATTCCATCATTTGGTGTTTTGTTGATGCTGGTGGAAAACACTGTCTCAGGCACCGCTCAAGAATCTTGAGATCTGGTGACTGAGATGGCTATGGTATATGGTTTTCATGCTCATCAAACCATTCAGTGACCACTCTTGCCTGTGGATAGGGCATTGTCATCCTGAAGAGACCACTCTCATCAGGTGAGAATTGATTCATCATAGATTGAAGGTGATCACTCAGAATGGCTGTGTATTTATTCGTGTTCTGCCTTGCCCTCTAAGGTACTGAGTAAACCAAAACCATGCCAGGAAAATGCACCCCACACCATAACAGAGCAGCCAGAACTCTTATTTTATGTTTCCTTTATTTTTTTCAGGTACCTGTATATCCAGCTATTCTCTGCACACCACAACCCTGTTATTTGCATATTTTACTCATGTGACCATTGACCTGTATACACTTATCATTTCATAGATAAACCCATAGTACAGTGTTATAACACCAATTAGTCAACTAAGCCTGATTACTCATAAACTGTAAAGCAGGTCTACCCCTGCATAGTAGGGCCGTAGCTACATACAGTTGAAGAAGGAATAAGATTACATACACTTAGGTTGAAGCCATTAATACTTGTTTTCAACCACTCCACAAATTTCTTGTTAACAAACTATAGTTTTGGCTAACCAAGTTGGTTAGGACATCTACTTTGTGCATGACACAAGTAATTTTTCCAACAATTGTTTACAGACAGATTATTTCACTTATAATTCACTGTATCACAATTCCAGTGGGTCAGAAGTTTACATACACTAAGTTGACTGTGCATTTAAACAACTTGGAAAATTCCAGACAATTATGTCATGGCTTTAGAAGCTTCTGGTAGGCTAATTGACATAATTTGAGTCAATTGGAGGTGTACCTGTGGATGTATTTTTAAGGCCTACCTTCAAACTCAATGCCTCTTTGCTTGACATCATGGGAAAAAGAAATCAGAGAAATTAGCTGAGACCTCAGACCTCAGAAAACATTTTAGACCTCAAAGGGTCTGGTTCATCCTTGGGAGCAATTTCCAAACACCTGAAGGTACCATGTTCATCTGTACAAGCAATAGTACGCAAGTATGAACACCATGGGACCACGCCATACCGCTCAGGAAGGAGACGTGTTCTGTCTCGAGAGATGAACGTACTTTGGTGTGAAAAGTGCAAATAGTGACCCACTGGGAATGTGATGAAAGTAATAAAACCTGAACTAAATCATTCTCTCTACTATTATTCTGACATTTCACATTCTTAAAATAAAGTGAGTGATCCTAACTGACCCAAGACAAGGAATTTTTACTTGGATTAAATGTTAGGAGTTGTGAAAAACTGAGTTTAAATGTATTTGGCTACGGTGTAAGTAAACTTCCGACTTCAAATGTATGCAGACACAGAGGAGTACGAAATGTTTGTTTAGTGTCTCTTACACAATGGTATACCTTATGTGAGTTTTGCTGAATAGTCACAAGGGTCCCGGGTTTATCAGAGTATTGGGACATGGCCACAGGTGTAAACCTGGTTCATATGGGTATTTGTGCTGAGATAGGTGTAGATATGTTTATTTTGTTTAAACAAATATATAACTTTTGGGGGGGGGACTCGGTCAGGGGTCTCAACTTACTGTTGAGAGTTAGAATAGTTGAATAGCACACAGATGCAATTTCGAAACTTGGTTGTGCATCAGCAGATTTCCTCATTATGTCACTCACTGACAGTCACTCAATTAGCCCGTGTCACATAATTAGCTTTTAAAACTGCAAAACCTCTCCCCACCACATGGCAAAATGTGTAGAATTGCAGGAAATTTTGCTGTAAAACTCCAACAACAAAAAAGTTATGTTAAGCAAACGTATTTGTTTACCTTTGTTAATATTTGTTTACCTTTTGTTTTCTGCTAACAGATCCCGCTGTACATATTCAATTATAGTTTTAATCCCGGTGCTGAGTTAATGTGAGTTAATACCTAACAAACACTTTTTACAACACTCTTAACATAGGCCAGGCCCTGTTGTTGACTCATATCCCAGCAATAATGCCTTGCATTAAGCCTGGGAAGGAAACATAAATTGGCTCAATTTGCAAAAGCCAAACATTTATATATTATGCAGCTAGCCCACAGGTTTAGGAACTCAGCTTACAAGGGGATACAATCTTTTTATCTACTTTGGTTTAGATACAAGTCATATTGAACACAATACATGCTTGGTGACTGTTTTTCAGAGACTTTCAATTTCGTTTCTTCTTCACAGACTTCCTCAGATGTGACTGTTCCTAAATATTTGGTCGAATCTTGCACCAATCTCTTGTAATTACAGTAAAATACTGTGAAATATAAACCCTCACCTCAATAAATGTAATTCATTCATCCAATCTTTCATTCATTTCAATGATGGTAGCATTTACTTTTTTTACAGTATAGACCCTAATACAGTCGATTTTTAAGGTAATGTACTGTGTCATTACACAGTACTTGCTATGATACTGTATTTATATTACAGTAGGTGTCACTTCAATATTAAATACATCATTTTACTTTGCCCGAGCTGCCAATAAATTACGTAAAATGCATAATGACCCCTTTAAAGTAAATGTATTGAAAATTAAGGAACATATGTAAACTCGACCCTTAAACATTAAACAAAATATCTAACATTTCAACTATTTATTTGTTTTTGGCTTACAGAAATCGGCTTACAAAGTAGTTTTCGGTATTGTGACAGATGGGATTAAATTGAACCTTTGAGTGGGCAGGCGGATATGTCTATAGAAATGTTGCGGTCTCTACTACTCACCGTGTGCATTTTCTCTGGAATGAAGTGGTGGTCTCTGAGCTGGTTAAGAAAGGTGTGTGGTTGCTCCATGCACGACATTTCTGTTCTACTACAGCGGAAATACTGCAGTAACTGCTTATCTGTCAAAAAATCCAACGGGTCCATTGGCGCTGATCGCAAATGCAGTCCACCTCTTCAATTCAGTTTTCTTTGTTGAAAAAAAATGCAATATTTACCAGATGACTGAGTATTATTAACAGTTTAATAATTAACGAACCGGTTCATATTGGGTTGCACATATAGATTCAGAAATGAAAGTATGATTGTAGGCTATTTACAATTCAATACAGGCCCAGGGTGGATAGATTCATTCAGACGATAGGCGCGCAAAAGCATTCGAGACGAAAATAGTCTACATTCCAGTTTGGACGATGGACGTAATCAAAAGGTTTTCAGCTGTAGGCCTACAACATGTTGTTATTGTTATTTTCGAAAAAAATAGATCTCCCGCCAGCACGGAAGACCACTTCAAAATTACTTTTGGAAAGTGAAAGTGCACATATGACTGTGTGCACATATGACTGTAGTGTACTGGCCACTCTGCCGCCCTAGACGAGAGGACTACTTTTCCGCCCTTTACGAGAATAGTCAGTAAGCAAAATTACGTTAAAAAGACGTCTAAAATACGTATTTTTCCAGACGTTGAAGTCAATTTCTGAAAGGTGAAAATAGTATTCTCCAGATGTTGAAATCAGGTTCATTTTCGGTTCTGATTGAAAGTTGAAAATACATCATTAATAGACCTCTACGTTTTGGGCCAAATCAAGACTGGCCCAGACCGGACAAAATCTGAACCAAACACAGACCCCTATGATTAGTTCAGATTTGGACCAAAAACCAACATCCGTGGATAAGGAAATCAAGACCTGTCAGATGGCACCAAAAAAGACATCTAAGATGTCCAAAGGCATCAGTGTCGGTCAATGCTGTGAACTTGATCTCCACTATAAAAATCATCTAGACAATATCTCACAATACAATTAGACTAACATTTAGTTTTTAACAGCAGAGATTTGTATAAACCTTACTATCTGTCTCTCTAAGATTTGCAACATTGTTTCAATATTCAAATCCAATTTCCAATTGTCCAAATCAAACCCCCAAAAAAAAAATGTTATTGGTCACATACACATGGTTAGCAGATGTTAATGTGAGTGTAGCGAAATGCTTGTGCTTCTAGTTACAGCAGTGCAGTGTCATGACGTTGGCCTGGGAGCTAGGTTTATGACAGCCATAAATACCTCTTCCCCCCTTTTCCCTCTCTCTACCCTACCGAGGTTACATTTGCAAAACCCTTGGTTAACATAGAGATTCTGGGAACATCAGAAGGTGGGGAAATTACCTATATTCTGGCAATTTTGCCCGCCCAATTTTTTCAGTTTTGATTTGCTAAAAAGTTTGAAATATCCAATAAATGTTGTTCCACTTCATGATTGTGTCCCACTTGTTGTTGATTCTTCACAAAAAAATACAGTTTTATATCTTTATGTTTGAAGCCTGAAATGTGGCAAAAGGTCGCAAAGTTCAAGGGGCCGAATACTTTAACGCAAGGCACTGTATATACAACCTGTGCAAAAAATGCAGAGCTCATGCCTTTCATGCGTATTTTTTCAAATCATCATGAGAGTTGCATCATGCAGCCTTAGAATGTATTAAAAATCTATAGCCCAGTGTTTGTATCACAACTAAAGTTACATAAATAACTCTAAATTAAGCATATAGGAGTACCTTTCTCTTTGTTAACCACTCAACACAGAATAGCCGCATGTGCGCACACCCTCAAATCATTTGAAGAAAATATTATTTATATTTTTCTCAGCTTTGTTCAATTGTATTCTAAATACTATACAATAATATCAAATAATGCTGCGCAATTCTAAGAAAATCTTGTCTGCTAATATGCAAATTAATTTATTGTGATGGTGTAGGCTATATTACATGTATTTATTAGACTTTTTTAAAATGTAGATGTTCCAAAGGTCTGCATCAGTGACTTGTAGGCTGGAAGCCAGGAGATGCTAAATGTCTTTATGTTAATTATGGTCAATTACCATGAGACATGCAGTTATTTGCTTGACAATCACGGGCTGACAAAATTTCATGACTGCCACAGCCCTACACCCAGGTACATCTCTGCAATGGTCACCTACACTCATTAAAATCCACTACCGTATTCCACTACTTTGACCCTTCCTGCTTCTACCCATGCCAATGGCCTGAGAGGACGGGACACCACCCCTCAACAAACCCTGTAACTCTTCTGAAGTCAAATCTCATATACCCAAACACTTCTCTGCAGTTGCCACCACAACATCTATTTTCTGTGATTTTACTTTCTATTTCTGCGGTACAGTTGATAACCATTGCTATGAACGCTAAGAAGACAACCTTGCTGAAGCATAACTCACTCATTACCCTATCCCTTTGTACTGGCACAAATCTACTACTCACTGGGATCCTCTCAGGATCTCAGCCTTGACCCATTCTCCTCCACTTTCTTCACTGCCTCACAATACGACACCCTCTGCACTACCCTGGCTCTGGTCACTTCAATCTGCCTCTCACACCGGACACTTACAATACCCAGTAACATGAGCACCCCTACAATTGACACGCACAACTTTATCCACCGAAACTACACAATCCTCTGTTGCATGCCCTCCGGCGCACTTCCCACATCTTGGAATCTCCCGCTTACACACTCCTGCAACATGACCAGAAATCTGACTCAAAACGACTGACAATGACTCCTATTTTTCACCACGCTCCCCACCTGGTCTACGTCGCACCAGACAGGAGGCATCACAAACACTAGGAATTTTCAATTTCAATTGTTCCACCTCCACACTTAACGCTACCCCAGAAATCACTGCGTTCAATGGTGCCTTATTCCTAAGAGCAAAACAAGAAACAGATCTTGACCCAAATTGAGTGACACAAAGCACCTTCTCCCTCTGACCAGCAGTAACACAAACAAAAATCACAAGTCCACTACAGGTTACCATCACTGATTCAACTACACCCAACTCCTTTCTCACCCATCTTGAAACCACAAATGGATCCACCAAAAGGCAAGCATCCGAAAAGTGAGGCTAACTGACAACTCTTTGAAATTTCAAGCAACTTGCATTCAGTGAGCAGCGTTGCAGTAAAATCCTCTCAAGTAAATTTGGTGATACACAAATCAACTAAAACACCATTAAAATTGCATCAAATATATATATTTGTCTCTTGTGATGCGCTGACAAACTTTGGAACTGGTAGGTACATCTCATGGCTTCATGCCCTCTTCTCCATGTACCTGTCAGGTTAAGGTAAATGTACAAGGGTTGGCAAGGTACAAGGGTTGATTTTATTACAACAAACTTTAATGGATTAAAAATGTAAAGAGGTAAAGTTTAAAAAAATAACAGAGGAGGAATTGGGTAGAGCATACAAACCCAGTTTAGGGTATGGGTTTAGGTTCAAGGCAGGGTTTCCCAAATTCGGTCCTCAGGACCCAAAATAATCAACTAATCATGAAGCTTTGATAATTTGAATCAGCTGTGTAGTGTTAGGGCAAAAACCAAAACATGCATGCCTTTGGGTCCCGAGGACCGAGTTTGGGAAACGCTGGTTTAAGGGGAATGGTTGGGAATAGGATATGAACCCAGTTTAGGGTAAGGGGACTTTGGGTAAGGGGAAATAACTTTATTAAAAATAGAAAGTAGGGGATGGAAACTTGTTCTTTAGAATACTATAGGGGAATGACAATTTGTGATTTTTGAGTGGTAGGATGAATGGTTGTGGTTATTGTTGTTTGTGTTTCCATTGTTCAACAGGTGTGGCAGAGAGGATTACACACAGGTCCTCTCCAGAGCAGCAACATACCGTTTACACATTAGTTTGGATCTCAGATAAGTTTTCAGGTAAGTAATTACGTAAGTATACATGTTAAACTTCTTATGGCAGGGGGCAGTATTGAGTAACGCCCGGCACTTTCACTGGCTGTTGTCATATCAATCCCGTTAGCGGGATCTCAGCCCAAAGAAGTTAAAAGGTCAATCTGGGTAAGTATGCATGTAATAAAAGTCCATTCCAGTTAAGCATACATATTTTAAAAGAGGGATTATATGACAAAGAAAATAACAAGTAAAACATTCCCAAAAGCTGTTCTTGGGGATGCTTTGCTGCCTCAGGACCTGGACCACTTGCCTTAATAAAAGGAACCATGAATTATGCTCTGTATCAGAGAATTCTACATGTGAGCTGAAGCTGAAGCACAAGCTGGGTCATGCAGCAAGACAACGATCCAAAACTCACAATCAAGTCTACATGAAAATGGTTAAAAAGCAACAAATTTGAAGTTTTTGAATGGGCTAGTCAAAGTCCAGACCTAATCCCAATTGAAATGTTGTGGCAGGACTTTAAACAAACAGTTCATCCTTTAAAACCCACAAATATGCAACCTTTAAAGCCCCCATGAAATGCAACTTTTCAGGGAAGTTAGGAACCAATTTACACAGGCAGTTAGGAAAGCTAAGGCTAGCTTTTTCAAACAGAAATTTGCATCCTGCAGCACAAATTCAAAAAAGTTCTGGGAACTGTAAAGTCCATGGAGAATAAGAGCACCTCCTCCCAGCTGCCCACTGCACTGAAGCTAGGGAACACTGTCACCACCGATAAATCCACAATAATTGAACATTTCAAGAAGCATTTTTCTACGACTGGCCATGCATTCCACCTGGCCACCCCTGCCCTGGTCAACAGCCCTGCACCGCCCACAGCAACATGCCAAATTCTCCGCCATTTCTCCTTCACCCAAATCCAGATAGCTGATGTTCTGAAAGAGCTGCAAAATCTAGACCCCTACAAATCTTCAGGTCTAGACAATTTGGACCCTCTCTTTCTAAAAATTAGCCGAAATTAGCCGAAATTGTTGCAACCCCTATTACTAGCCTGTTCAACCCTTCTTTCGTATCGTATTAGATCCCAAAGATTGGAAAGCTGCCGTGGTCATCCCCCTCTTCAAAGGGGGAGACACACTAGACCCAAACTGCTGTAGACCGATATATATCCCACCATGCCTTTCTAAGGTCTTCAAAAGCCAAGTTAGCAAACAGATCACCGACCATTTAGAATCCCACCGTACCTTCTCCGCTATGCAATCTGGTTTCCGAGCTGGTCGTGGGTGCACCTCAGCCACGCTCAAGGTTCTAAACAATATCATAACCGCCATCGATAAGAGACAATATTGTATTTTTTTTTTATAAACTCAGATTCTCTTTATCGAATAGTTGACTTAGGTTGAAGATCTGATAACATTCGGTATAAAAAAATGCAAAAATAGAGAAAATCAGAAAGGGGAAAAATACTTTTTAATGGCACTGTAGAAGCAACTGTCATTTTTCATACTTTGGTCATCATACTTTGAAATGGTTTCTTAAAAGATCATACAATTTCATGAAACACATGGTTTTGACTGTTCATGAACTTTAATGTTGCAGACACTCAAGATAGAAAGGATATAGGCTAATGCCCAATGTAAACAGCCACACACCACTCCTCCTTATCAGGATGTTTTCAGACCCTTCAACCAATTCTCCAAAAATACACATTTATTTAGGTCTAGCATTACGTTAAAGATCAATATTTACCCGAAATATGAATGTCATTAATGACATTGTATAGAAGATAAAAGTGACTTTAAACTAAAAAAAGTTTTATTGTTTCAAGACATTAAGTTAAATATGCATTTGTGTGTTATTAAAAATGATGCATCATCATATTCTGTCATATAGCAGTGGTTGAATTTAGTTGATAAATCAGCTATACTTTTATATAAGAAGTTATGATTAAATTATATCAATTAAAGAAAGATAGAACTGACAAAAACATGAGGTTATAAAATCAATCATATAGTAACCTAAAATTATACTGAAACATTGCATTACAATACATTATCAATATTTAAATGTCAAATTATTCAGATCAGTAATGTGGTGCCAACTGTTACCTGGCTTGTATCAGAAAAATAGGCCTAGAGAACACAATTTCAACAAGAAAAAAAACCAATGTATTCACGGAGGCCCAATTCTCAAGGGATGACAGCAGTGTATTGAGGAGGCAGGGGATTCTGTTGAAACCCTGTACCCATACCGTCTCCCACAGGACCCTTTGGGTAGTTCCCAGTCTGTAATGAAAACAACACAGGACATATATGACCTTAATTATAGTTAGGTTCCAAATGGCACCCTATTCCCAATATATAGTGCTTTACTTTTGATCAAAGCCTGCACCATATACCCTATATAGTATACTGGGCCAAAGCAGTGCACCATACAGGGATTAGGATGCCATTTGGGTTGCATGCTATTACAGAAATTCTAAAAAAAGAGATGTTAATAAAAAAAATAACAGTACGTACACATGCTCAGTATCTATGACTTAAACTGATTACTTACTGGGTTGAGCCTGTAGAGTGTCAATATTGCATGATCATCACATCCTTGTAATGATATTATATCGCTAATGTTTATTTTAAATTTAGTTTCAGTTCATTTTCAGACCTTTATTGTTAGTTTTTATTTAGTTTAAGTTGTGTAAAAATATTTACATTTCATTCTCATAATATTTATTTTTAGTGTTATGGACAGAATCAAATCTAATTTGATTTGATACATGCTTCGTAAACAACAGGTGTAGACTAACAGTGAAATGCTTATTTACGGGGCCTTCCCAACAATGCAGAGAGAAAAATAAATATTATTATTTCAAATAATAAAACGAGGAATGAGTAATGATGACATGGCTATATACACGGGGTACCAGTACCCTGCACAGAGTCGATGTTCAGGGGTATGAGGTAATTGAGGTACATATGTGCATATAGGTAGGGGTAAAAGTAACTAGGCAACACAATAGATAATAAGCAGTAGCAGCAGCGTATGTGATGAGTCAAAAGAGTTTGTGAAAAAGGGGGTCAATGCCGATAGTTCGGGTAGCTATTTGGTTAACTATTTAGCAGTCTTATGGCTTGGGGTTGAAGCCGTTCAGGGTCCTGTTGGTTCCAGACATGGTGCATCTGTACGGCTTGCCATGTGGTAACAGAGAGAACAGTTTATGACCTGGGTGGCTGCAGTCTGAATATGTTTAAGGCCTTCTTCTACCACCACCTGGTACAGAGGTCCTGCCAGGTCACTGCTATTCTCCTTATAGGCCGTTTCCTCGTTGTCAGTTATCAGGCCTACCACCGGTGTCATCAGCAAACGTGATAATGGTGTTGGAGTTGTATGTGGCCACTCAGTTGTGGGTGAACAGGGAGTACAGGAGGGGACTAAGCACACACCCTGAGGGGCTCTCGTGTTGAGAGTAAGCATGGTGGATGTCTTGTTCACTACCCTCACCACCTGGGGCGGCCCGTCTGGAAGTCCAGGATTCAGTTGCAGAGGGAAGTGTTCAGTACCAGGGACCTGAGATTGGAGTTCACAATGGTGTTGAATAGAGATTGCGGCATCTGTTGGGACGGTATACAAATTGGAGTGGTCCAGGGTGTCTGGGATGATGGTGTTGATTTGAGACATGGCCCACTTTTCAAAGCCTTTCATGTCTACAGATATGAGTGCTACGGGGCAATAGTCATTTAGACAGGTTAGCTTGGCGTTCTTGGGCACATGGACTATGGTGGTCTGCATCAAGGTATGTAGGTATTACTAACTGAGTCAGGGAGAGGTTGAAAATGTATTTGAAGACATTTGCCAGCTGGTCAGCACATGCTCTGAGTATGCACCCTGGTAATCCGTCTGTGAATCCATCTTTGAATGTTAACCTGTTTAAAAATGCCTTACACAGTAGTCCGGAATAGCCGGTGCTCTCATGCATGGCTCAGTGTTTCTTGCCTTGAAGCAAGCATAGAAGGCATTTAGCTAATCTGGTAGGCTTGCATCACTGGGCAGCTTGTGGCTGGGTTTCCCTTTGTAGCCCATGATAGTTTGCAAGCCCTGCAGAGCGTAGTAAGATTCAATATCCGTCCTGTATTGATGGTTTGCCTGTTTGATGACTTGAGGAGGAGGTAGCGGGATTTCTTAAAAGCGCTCGGATTAGTGTCCCGCTCCTTGAAAGTGGTAGCTCTAGCCTTTAGCTCAGTATGGATGTTGCCTGTAATCCATGGCTTCTGGTTGGTATATGTACATACAGTCAATGTGGAGACAACCTTGTCAATGCACTTATTAATGAAGACTGATGTGATAAACTTGTCAATGTTATCGATGAATTCCGGAACATATTCCAGTCTGTGCTAGCAAAATCGTCTTGTAGCTTAGCATCCGCTTCATCAAATCACTTTCATATTAAGCTTGTCACTGGTACTTCCTGTTTGAGTTTTAGTTTGTAAGCAGGAATCAGAAGGATAGAGTTATGGTCAGTCCCATGGCCTGGTCTGGAGTAAGCAGAATGTCCAGAGCTGACGACTTGTTGAAGAAGAAATTGCCATCCAATTCGAGGTTAGTGATCTCTGTACTGATGTCCAGAAGCTGTTTTCGGTCATAGGAAATGATGACGGAGACATTATGTACAGCAAAAGTTACCTTCAATGTAAAAAAAAATAAAACACACAAAATAGCAGAATTGATCAGTAGCCTGTAAAATGTCTGCTATCCACTGCAGTGCCATCTGGTAGCCAGTTAGCATGACGTGGGAGGATAGGAGCCATTTGGGTTGTAAAATTTTGGGGTGCTTTTGGGATGTCACTTCTTGCAAACGGGGGAAGGAGTGGCACTGTGTCGTAGTGTTAGACTACAGACACCTTGGATCGAATCCAGCTGTATAACAACTGGCCGTGATTGGTAGTCCCATATGGCGGCGAACAATTGGCCCAGCATCGTCTGGGTTTGGCCGGTGTAGGCCATCATTGTAAATAAGAATTTGTTCTTAACTCACTTGCCTAGTTAAATAAAGGTTAAATGAATAAAATAATTCTGTACATTGGAGTCATTCCATGTCCCTTTTGAATAGCTGAGGTGATTTTCTCAAGTGTAAAATGCTCTATCTACAAACAATTGATTCTCGATTGCGCTGCGGTTTTGGATACCGTGAACACTCAGTTTAATTATCATCCAAAAACAATGTAGAAATACAAAAGATACACTTACCGTTTTACCGCACATTTCCACTGAGGCTTTTTTTGTGTAACACAAACTGTAAACCCCAATGTGCTCTCATTACTATTTTTTTAAAGAAACCTGTTGCACTTAATATGCTAGAGTACAGTTACTTTTGTTGTCTGTAGTGGATCCAGATTTGAGTTATATCAACTTGAAAATTCTGAGTAGCCCCCCACTAAGCCTTACCAGTGTGCCCTTTCAATTGAATTGTGGAGTGACCACTCATAACTGTATTTGTCAGTGACAAAGATGTGGTTGTTAAATTTTACATTTTCACTCCTGTGGCCTTCACCAAGTGAGTTGCTAGGCAAATGTTATCATTATATTTAAACCATGAAAATACATAAGGCCTTATTTTGAGGCCTAGCTTTACCCTATTTCAAATGCATGGTTTACAGGCCACATCAGGCCACTAAGTAATGTTGCAAATTTCCAGTAACATTCCCAAAATTCCCAGATTCCAACCGAGATTTCTGGAAAACCTGGGAAATTTACAGATTTTTGCCACCCTACCTGCTAATCAGATTATGATGGTTTGCAATGTGATGTGACAGAGTTACAATATCCAACAGTTTAAAGTTTTAATCACCTGAAACCTGAATGAATAACTGCTGCCAGGGTTAGGAGAAAACCTAAGCCATTTAAAAAACTGGAACAACCATTTCAGTAATGGGAGCAAAAAAAAATGAACTAAACGATTGGATTAGATTAGAAAATGTGTTATGTTATTTATCTTTGTGTAGCACAAGATGAATCAATCAATCAGTCAATGTACATGCAAAAACACAGATATTTAAAAACATCCTCCCCCACCAATCTACATGCAGTAGAGCATGCTGGGAAAATAAATCATAACTTTAAAAAAATGTAGTTGTGTGACTTCTCATTTAGTTTTGAGTCAGTACCACATAAATATTTTAATATTTTAATTTTATTTATCCGTTATTTTACCAGGTAAATTGACTGAGAACACGTTCTCATTTACAGCAACAACCTGGGGAATAGTTACAGGGGAGAGGAGGGGATTAATGAGCCAATTGTAAACTGGGGATTATTAGGTGACCGTGATGGTTTGAGGGCCATCTTGGGAATTTAGCCAGGACACCGGGGTTAACACCCCTACTCTTACGATAAGTGCCATGGGGTCTTTAATGACCTCAGAGAGTCAGGACACCCATTTAACGTCCCATCCGAAAGATGGCCGATGCTGGAGTCGAGAAGCAGGTACAGGGTGTCAAACATTTAATGAGGATCAGACAAGGAACAAGACAGGAGCAGTGTCAGCACACAAGTAACAAAACGACATACAAACAATGTGAAAACGGGAAACAGAGCTGGGGGACAGACAGATATAAGGAAGGAAATAACACAGGTGAAAGGTTTCTTTGTTTCCTTACGAGTTTCCATTAGCTCAGGAAGTGCAATGCAAAACACCTCCGTGGGAATCTGTGTTAAAACGGCGCAGAGTAAGTGTGTCTTTTGAATTTGTAAAATCATTTTGGGGTGATATGAAAGTAGAATTTTCTAAAACCGTATTTGCACGCATTGATTATTAACAGTTAGACAGAGAATCGGGAATGTTTAACACGTTGGCCCTGCTGTGGTCAATTGTTCAAATGAGAACCCTATGGCTGTATGGGTTTGGGTTCTCAAGAGCTTAGGTTAGGTTAAAATTATAATGTCACAAATGGCAAAAATCACCAGGGGCTAATCGTTCAGTTGAAAATTGTTGCGTTTTAGTAACTTTGATGCAAAGTGTTCTATCTAATGATGAATATAAACCCTGGATTGTAATTAGCCATTGAGAGCTTTGAAGTTTAGCTCACACAATATAATGTGAAAGTATGCATTAAGGTGTCTGTAATAGAATAAACATGTCAAAAACGAATGTAGACATTAATAAATGCATTTCGATAGCTTACAAAATCTTATTTACATTGGAGGAGGAGTGCCAAGATGTCCATGGCTTGGCCGTGGCTTCAATAAAGCAACCCCTGTCAGTCATACATGGTTTATACACATTGGTTCTATCACGTGCAACTACCTCAACGATTTTAATTGGACGATGCTTAAACTTCAACTCAAACGTTTTCTAATGTTCGCAAGTACGGACCCACAGAATTTCATACAGTGACCAATGTTGTGGTGATTACACAACTTGAAATTAAAGTTTTCGCAGTGGAAATGTAAAATTTTACTCCAGAAACTCAGTTACTAGGACACTGGTGAGATCTTTTTAATTCAAATTTTAGATAACGATCAGCCTATTTGATATGGCGACCCTGCAGTTCAACCTCCAAAAGATGTCATACCTCGTAGTTGATCAGAGGAGGGTAAGGTGTGTTGCTTGGAGTCATGCTGCCATGAGGTACCGGTATTTGATTCCCAATGATGAACACTTGCTAAAAGACAGACATGTAAATTTTAAGTACATTTCTAGTAATTCATTATTGAATATACAGGTGTCATGACTGCTCAGTGCTCTTACAGTTGCCAGAACATACTTTTGTATATAGACTGTATGTGGACACCCCTTCAAATGAGTGGATTCGGCTATTTTAGCCATACCCGTTGCTGTCAGTTGTATAAAATCGAGCACCCAGCCATTCAATCTCCATGGACAAACATTGGCAGTAAAATGGCCTTACTGAAGAGCTCAGTGACTTTCAACATGGCACCCTCATAGGATGCCATCTTTTCAACAAGTCTGTTCATCAAATTTCTGCCCTGCTAGAGCTTCGCCGATCAACTGTAAGTGCTGCTATTGTGAAGAAGAAACGTCTATGAGCAACAATGGCTCAGCCACGAAGTGGTAGGCCATACCAGCCAAGTGCTGTCTTCGGTTGCAACACTAACCACGTGTTCCAAACTGGCTCTGGAAGAAATGTCAGCACAAGAACTGTTCGTCGCGAGCTTCATGAAATGGTTTCTATGGCCGAGCAGCCTCACACAAGCCTAAGATCACCATGCATAATGCTAAGGGTCGGTACCTTCCCGAATGCATTGTGCCCACTGTAAAGTTTGCTGGATGAGGAATATTAGTCTGGGGCTGTTTTTCATGGTTTGGGGCAGGCTAGGATAACACTACAGCATACAATGACATTCTAGACGATTCTTTGCTTCCGACTCTGTGTGGAACAGTTTGGGCAAAGCCTTTTCTGTTTCAGCAAGACAAGCCCCGTGCACAAAGCGAAGTCCATACAGAAATTGTTTGTTGAGATCGGTGTGGAAGAACTTGACTGGCCTGTACAAAGTCCTGACCTCAACCCCATCAAACACCTTTGGGATGAATTATGAATACTGAGCTATAATGTATGCTCAAAACAATGGAGAAATTATATTATTTTATACTAATACAATTGCAAAGTGAAAGAGATGCTTTTTCTCTCGAAAAGATAGTGATAAAAATGATTGACACCACTGTTTCCAATACCTGTCAATATCTCACCTTGTGAGGATAACGACACTGAGCCTTTTCTAAAATGTCCTGGTACTGGTGTCATGACAATTTGTTTCAGAAAATGTAAGATTTCAAAGGAGCCAATGTCACCAGGTGAGTGTTTGGTAGCAAATAGACATAGCTCTTTACGTGCCTCACACTTAGCAATAGTGGTTTCCTTGAATAAATTAATTTTAACTGTAGTAATCCTTTGTATCTTGTTTGGAATTCATTGCATTTTCTTGTATTAGTTTGTGTGGATTTTATTGCGGAGAAACTGTAAGCTCTCTCACCATCCACACACACCATTAGTTCAAACACATGTGTCTCCAAAGATCACATGATGTGTGTTTACCACCACCATTTGTCTGCCCCTAGTGGTCGGGAGTGTAATTGCCCAAATAACACCATAAGCTACACCCAAATTGGCTCCAACACACCGGCCCCTAATGGTGAACAGCAATTACCCAATAAAGTGAAATGTGAGTGAATCCTCTTTCACTTCTTCTGTGGTTCAGAGTTCTTCCCAGGTTCCTCTGTACCCTTGGGTAGCCAGATCTTGGTAACAGGTCTGTCCAGTTCTCCTGTTCTGTTTTACGTCTCACAGACCAGACCTGACCCTTCTTGTCACGTTAGGTTTCCAACAACTTTTCCATCAGCCACGACCCTCTCGGTGACCAGCTTAATATACGAACCCTTATGCTTTCTATATCCGTTTACTCCAAAACTGTTGCTACAACAGCTGGGATAACGACATACCCCAATCTCTTTCACAGCAATGGCAAGGATGGAGGGCTTTGACTATTTTCTACATTGTAGAATAATAGTGAAGACATCAAAACTATGAAATAACACAAATGGAATCATGTAGTAACCAAAAATGTGTTAAACAAATCAATAGTTGTTTTAGATTTTAGATTCTTCAAAGTAGCCACCATTTGCTTTGATGACAGCATTGCACACTCTTGGCATACTCAACCAGCTTCACCAGGAATGCTTTTCAACAATCTTGAAGAGGTTCCACATATGCTGAGCACTTGTTGGCTACTTTTCCTTCATTCTGCAGATTAACTCCTCCCAAACCATCTCAATTGGGGTGAGGTCGGGTGACTGTGGAGGCCAGGTCATCTGATGCAGCACTCCATCACTCTCCTTCTTGGTCTAATAGCCCTTACGCAGCCTGGAGGTGTGTTGGATCATTGTCCTGTTGAAAAACAAATGATAGTCCTACTAAGAGCAAACCAGATGGGATGGCGTATTGCTGCAGAATGCTATGGTAGCCATACTGGTTAAGTGTGTCTTGAATTCTAAATAAATCACTGACAGTGTCACCAGAATAACACCATCACACCCCCATGCTTCATGGTGGGAATCACACATGCAGAGATCATCCGTTTACCAACTCTGTGTCTCACAAAGACACAGTTGTTGGAACCAAAAATCTAATATTTGGACTCAGACCAAAGGACAGACCAAAGGACAGATTTCCACCTGTCTAATGTCCGTTGCTCATGTTTCTCGGCCCAAGCAAGTCTCTTCTTATTATTGGTGTCCTTTAGTAGTGGTTTCTTTGCAGCAATAGGACCATGAAGTCTTGATTCACAGTCTCCACTGAGTAGTTGATGTTGAGATGTGTCTGTTACCTGAACTCTGTGAAGCATTTATTTGGGCTGCAATTTCTGAGGCTGTTAACTTTCCTGTAGCGGTCCTCATGAGAGCCAGTTTCATTATAGCACTTGATTGTGACTGCACTTGAAGAAACTTTAAAAGTTCTTGACATTTTCCGCATTGACTGGCCTTCATGTCTTAAAGTAATAATGGACAGTCGTTTCTCTTTTCTTTTTTTGAGCTGTTTTTGAGCTGTTTTTGCCATAATATGGACTTGGTCTTTTACCTACCTTGTCACAACACAACTGATTGGCTCAAACGCATTAAGAAGGAAAGAAATTCCGCAAATGAACTTTAAACAAGGCACACCTGTTAATTAAAATGCATTCCAGGTGACTACCTCATGAAGCTGGATGAGAGAATGCCACGGGCGTGCAAAGTTGTCATCAAGGCAAAGGGTGTCTACTTTGAAGAATCTTAAATATAAAATATATTTGGATTTGTTTAACACTTTTTGGTTATTACATGATTCCATATGTGTTATTAAAAACATTGTAGAAAATAGTAAAAATATAGAAAAACCATGAAATGAGTCGGTGTGTCCAAACTTTTGGCTGGTACTGTGCATCTTCCATTCATGCTGGGAAACGAGAGAGTTGCTCCCATGAATCAGAAAGCCTTCCTAGGCTTGAGCTCATGGCCTCTGTGTTGGCAGGAAATTATCTTAACAACAGCAAGAACCGTGAGCTCTCCCACCATCCACACACACGCCATATGTTCAAACACCTGTGTCTTTATAGATCACCCGGTGTGATTACCGCCACCATTTGTCTTCCCCTAGTGGTCAGGAGTGTAATTGCCCAAATAATACCTTTATATAAGATACACCCAAATTGGCTCTTACACTGGGTAAAGTTCATGAATTTGACCTTAACAAGGGGCCCAGGACCAGTGGAAGAAAATTAGCCCCATAACATGAAAGATCCGCCACCATATTTTACAGTATGTATGGTGTTATTTTCTGCTCTTGCTTCTCATTTCGATGCCAAACTCACCACTGGTGTGTGTGTCAATGAGCTATTTTCATGTCATCCAACAAATGTAAACGCCTGGAGTTTACTAAACAGCATTAGCACTTGGATTGAACACTGTGATTTGATCAGATGACATGAACATAGAGCTCTTTACGCCACACACCAGTGGTGGGTCTGGTGTTGAAATAAGAATGCATTAAGCAGGAAACAACCGCATAAAATAAGCGCAGACGAAGGATATCAATGATCTGGAAGGATTCTGTACAGATGAATGGTCTAAGATCCCTCCCAAAGGGGTCTCCAAATCACAAAACATTTTAGAAAAGTGTCAGTGCTGTTATCCTTGCACAGTGAGGTATTGAAAACAGCTGTGTCATTAATTTTGACCCATACCTGTTTGAAAAATAAATATTACTTGTTAAGCAAAAACTTTCTCCTGAGCAATTGTATTAGTACACATTTTTGTGCGCAGACGATGTATTTTAAACAGTCATTTTTGCTCATTTTTATCAAGGGTGTCAATCCTTTCGGACCACATTGTATATGGAACTAGATTTCTGTCTAAATGTTGTATAACATTTTGACAGAAATCTATGTCCAAAGACTCACCTCAGGGGTGGAACGGCAGCACAGGCAGACAGCTCTGCAGGCGAATGACGAGACACAGATGGACACTATGAACTCCAGCAAGGAGAAAACAGCCAAAACACCTGATATTCCCTGGGACCTGACCTATAGACAGTGAGGAACAGGAAACAGCAGTGATGTAGACTTCACCGCCATTTTGGATTAATTATGTACAATTAAACTCTGACTCCCATTTCAGTGTGGGCTAACAAGAAGTAGAATTTAACTCAATAGCATCTAATTCACTATTTCTTGCATGTTTGAGATGTCACATATATGCTACAAATGGGGTATAATTTAAACTAATAAAAAACATTAAACAGTACGTACAATAGATCGTCTAGTAATATGATTATAGATGATAAATTCCCCTTTACCATTTACAAATATCTCCTGACCAAAGGAATAAGCATTTGGTATATACCCAATACCGTTGACAAACATAGGATCCATCGTAGTTGATATAGGATGGAGGTCGTATGAAGGATAGCGTGGATAGTCACAGTAGTAGTGGTACAAGATGATCCCAGCACCGTCTAAAGAATGCAGAATGGTGCCAATAACAGCAGTAACCGTGGCGACAACATTCATTCCAAGGGAGCCTTTTACCTAAGGGACAGACCAGAAAGAGGACATAGGAATGTTTGATTGGTTGGAAAATGAAATGCAATATAAAATACAGTGTGTTGACAATCATGATTGCAAGTCTTTATTAAAGGGGCAATTTGCAGTTGCTGAATCGCCAGTGCCCACCCCACTGCTTGTGTTGTGGGAGGAAAACAAACAGGTTGAATGAAAACATGAGGGCCTATATGTGAAGTAGATTCTATGTTTTGAAACAGAGTGGAACTTTATAAATCAAAAGCCTAAACTTTATTGAGGCAAAAATAGTTGATACTGACCAGACATTTGTTCAGTTTGTTGTCAGCAGCAACAGTTAGAGAGCCTGCAACTACATACTGAGATGGAACAAGGAAGATATTATACAAGCCTACGTACCAAATGTCACCCTATTCTCTACATAGTACACTACAAAATGATTGTACTATATAGGGAGTAGGGTGGGACAAACATATTACTACAGTGTGACCAAAATTCAAAATCAAGTTTAATTCCTCCCACATAGAAGTCAACAGAAACTGAAATGCATGAGTGTATAAACGGCACAGGCCTAGCCATGTACATATACATTGATAAAAGTCATTTGTTAAGTCATTCATTATACATTAAAGATTTAATAAAAACATTTAAAAAATGCACATACTGTATTGTTTTTAATGCATTTCTTTTCAAAATATGACATGATTCAATTATTAGGATGTTTTGTTTGCATCACGACAGACAGGAAATGTAAAAAAATATTATTAGACAGAGCAGCTCACTCACAATGATAGATCCCCAGACAAATATTCCACTAATTCTTCCAATATTGTCTACTAGTGGTCCTGCAGTCATCACGATTCCTGTTAACAGCATTATCAAACCAATCATGATCTGTATGATCTGTGAGAGAAAACAAAGCAGGATTTTTTTCTCTTCTTCCAATACATTCAACCAAAATTAAAAATAATTTTCAAATGATATAAAACAGCAATTCTTACTCCCAGCACTTTTGGATGCCCTGCCCGGAAACTTCCCAGCACTGAGGAGACCGTCTGTCCCAGACAGTGAGGAGCAGATGCGACCCCTGCAACCCCCATCCCGTTCCCATAGGGGTAGACATGGTTGATGACCACCTCCCCATTAGTGGTGGTTGTTTGAGAGCTGGACATCTTCACAGAGGAGGGAAGGATGTTTGTAGTACAGTAAGAGGTGATATGGCTGGTCAGCTGTGTATTGTTGAGCCTCATTCAAAGTTTGTACTCTACCTGGGACTTGCAAAATAGGTGTGTGCATCAGCCAATTATTAGACTTCAAACTAACCCCATTAAATATGGGTAGGTGATAGGCTCTGTGTGTCTGTGGTTGCTGTATCATCTGTTAATTTGAATAATTTCCTCATTGCTGAGTGACCCTTAGTTCCTTCTTGTCTTATCTTCCCATCTTGGGCTTGAAGTTTTTGTCTATCGAACACAGGCTATAAAAGAAACTCATACATTTATTTTGTTATGTGCTGTATAGGCAACCATTTTCAAGGTGTAGTATAATAAAGTAATTCATTTAACCAAATACTTTGCCCCTCTGTGGGGAGACATCCTGAATTAAAGCAGAAGTAGGTGAAATAACCGGAAAAACTGTATATTAGTGAATGTTAAATTATTGGTGAAAAGGCATTAGATAAGCATGACAAACACAAAATAGCTTTGTAAAGTGGAGTCTATATAAATGCTGTGATATCATGTTAACATTAGCTCGTGTCTATTCCTGCACCCCTCTCTTCCTCTCATCTCCCCTCTCACTCTCATCTTCCTCTCCTCATCTCACTTCCTGTTCTCCCCTCTCATCCTCTTCTCCCCTCTCTTCCTCTCCTCCTGTCTCTTCCTCTCCTCTTTCTTCCAAGGTTTGTGTTTTAAAAGTTTTAGAAACATCTCAAGGATGATCAATGGAAACAGGATGCACCCGAGCTCAATTTCGAGTCTCATAGAAAAGGGTCGGAGTACTTAAGTATATAAGGTATATCTGTTTAATACTAAATTAGCAAAAATGTTTTTTTTTTTAAACAGCTTTCACTTTGTCATTATGGGATGAGCAAAATAAATATTTAGTCAATTTTAGAAAAAGGATGTAACGTAACAAAATGTGTAAAAAGTGAAGTGAATGCTTTCCAAATGCATTGTATCTGGTCTAAAAAGGATGGAATATACAATCATGAGAATCCACTTTTGTAGACAATATACTGATGCACAGACAGTGCATTGCGCAAACAAAACATCCCTCACAATATCAACTGGAATTACTTGGGGCTATTACTGAACTTTGTGCTGAAAACAAATATTTGATTGGGAAGAGACTGTCACTGGCAAACTTTATATAGTATCTTCTCCTCATCAAGAAAAGCACATCATCAACTCATTATAGTACACAAAGTTAGCAAAACAATGAAATTATTCCAACATTGCCTAAAACGATGAATAAGATATCAATGAGATAGACCTGTATAAGCAACATAACAATTGAGATATACAAACTATTGCATAAGGGAATGATGAGCGGATAAGAGGCAAGCCATAATTTCGTTTAAGACATTAATGAGTGAGTCGTCGATATACTGTAACTATTTGTTCAGCACTTTTTAAATGTACAACAGAATTCAGAACATGGGCCGTTCTTTCATTATTCTCCCTCTACACCAGGTCAGAAATGTAGGACAAATAACGGGGGCATATAAGCAGACAATGAAAGCTCTTACAATATTCAATAGGTGACATATCTCAAAAACAAGCTATAGGTTACATATGCACCACCTAGTCAGAACAGTAAGCTAAGTTCTAGCTAGATAGCCAGTTGTCTAACATTAGTTTATTTTTTGGTTTATGGATACTGTTTTATCTGTTTGACAACTGCTAACCAAAATATACTTTTAACAGACTATAATTAGCTAGTATCCCTGTTTGTCAAGAAACATGTGCTTCATTTGTTTTAAGTGGTTGCTATGTTAGCTACCTAATGTTAGCTGACCAGGCAGCCGGTTTCATCAAATTCTTTGGGTGAGACACATGGGCTACTAACAGCTTACTACACAACATACACTTACTACTACTTTCTAAACTTCTCCACTCTTTTGATCAGGGAGCTACCACAGTGAAGCAGCGTGAAGCACACCTGTGCACATGCTCGGATACTCTGTGTGACTGTGTGAGAACAACGTCTTGCGTCGCACTCATCTCAATCTGCGGTGCTGCAACATCATCACGCTTAGTCTACCTTTAAATCAGTGTGACCGGCCAGTTTCAGAATCTTGAAAACTCCATTAGAAAAAAAGCTTTGACCCCATTCGATTTTTGCTCAAATTGTGGAGAAAAAACCTAGAACTGAACAAAAATCATGATGTTTTTTGTTTTATTTTAGTTTGTTTTGGAGTCAATGATAATTGTTTCAGTATAGTTTCAGTATTTTAAATGGGTTTGAATGACAGGGCAACATTTTGATTTCCGCCTAAATAGATATACCAAAACTTTATTTTTCATGAGATGGCCATAAACTGGTAATGTTGCATGATTTTAGAAAGGTCTGGAACTCACCTTTTCTGGTAATTTAAATTTTCTTTTGCTGAGGTGTATTCCCTTTTAAGAGCACAAGCTCAAGTACACTACCGTTCAAAAGCTTCCCTACAAAAGCATCCACGGAGTCGCCTCTTCACTGTTGACGTTGAGACTGGTGTTTTGCGGCAACTATTTAATGAAGCTGCCAGTTGAGGACTTGCAAGGCGTTTCTCAAACTAGACACTTTAATGTACTTGTCCTCTTGCTCAGTTGAGCACCGGGGCCTCCCACTCCTCTTTCTATTCTGGTTAGAACCAGTTTGCACTGTTCTGTGAAGGGAGTTGTCTGCAGCAAAAGCCTCTATCCCGTCCTCTGGCTAGACAGAGTACTTTAGGATTTTAGTCACTTCGGTGTAACAAGGGCCTAGCCGTGCGACCCTACCAACCCTTCTCTTTATTCGTAATGGCTCTTCGTGTGAGTTGGATTTGTTCCTTCGTTCACATTGTCACTCCCTTTATAAGTCTATTGTGGGTCCTTAGAGTATTATGTTCCTTCTAACTCCTCAAGTTTATACTAAGATCTCCTTTTAACCACCTGTCCTTTTGATCTATTTATATATCAACACCTAATAATCTCTTATTGATTATTATGCTCGTCAGCTAGTAGTCTAAATCCTGATATACTTTTTATTGTCCACACAATCAAGTATTCTTTAGTGCTATAGCCTTAACCTATAACCAGTGTCACTTCCTGTTCAGTGAGAGTGTCAAAGGCGTTTGCTCTCCAGATCGTTAGACTGGCCTAGTTGTCAAAGTTTCTAGCTTTTTGTCTTATACACGTTGTCACACTTCAATGGTCATACAGTTTTCATTAACACAACAATAGTGCTCAATCAACCCTTAATGCACTTTATACTACTGCCAGCTAATATTGCAAATATTAAATGCATTAACACTTCTAACAATATTGACTAAATAGCAAAAATAGTTCAATTACCTTAAATGCTCAGTCCCTTGGTCACTTTCCCGTAATTGGTATTCTCTCAGTACTACTGCTAAGATTCCGAATTCCAATATTCTAATACTATTCACTTCCAACTCTGTGCATAGACTTTATATTATTTTCCTGACTGGTGTTTGGCCGTTTCTTGAAATTGCCAATCACTTCTGGACCTGATGTGTCACTGTATGAATGCCTACTTTGTCTGTGATCAAGAGGTGTCAAGACCCCTGTGTTTCAGAGACTCAGTTTGTTTGGGTTCACAGAGCTTAACCAGGTAGATTCAGAAAAGTGATTAAATTGTCAATGCTTAAGCAAAATTAAACCAGTTCTTAGAGAATATAGTATAAGTCTGTCATAGAGTATAGTGTAATAGTACATTTACCTGCGATGATGCTCTATATGAGGTCTGTCTCATATGCTGATGAGGATCATGACTTTTCTAGTTTTCGTTTTCCTTATATTCCTCCTCTACCGGTGGTGGTGAGTCGAGGTTCAGGAGAGAGAAATCAATGATATCCTCCTGCTGTGTCTCCCCCTGCTGTTCAATGGTCGCTGATGTCGTCCATGGCCCAGTGAAGTCCCACTTATGTTTAAGAGGAGTTAAAGGTTCCTCTTGTGTAGGAGCGGGCAGATCCTTTTTGGTTTTTGCCACACCCTCTCCAGGATCTGTCCACTCCTTCCTCTTAGCTCCCTTTCTCTTCAATGACAACCCATTAAATGCTATCCCTAAGCTTGCCCCATTTGCTGCCTGTATCATCCCATAGCTTGCGTCCATTTTATTCTCTATCTGGAGTGAATATTTGCTTCTAAAGTATTTTCCGTCATTTGTCGATGCTTTTGTCGTCAAATGTCCATATAACATTATGTTTACGTATGACTCGTCCTTGGGCCAAGCTTCTTCCTCATCCTCCTTATATGCACAGTATTTACTTTTGTTGCATGTACTATTGCAAAAGCAGACCTTACAACACTCATATACAATTACTTCGTCATATCTATCTTTCTTGGTCATCCTGCCTTTTGTGTGCTTTTTATAATCGGCGCACTTGGGGCTCCATCCCTTCCGGGTGCTGGGTCCATCCTGTATAATATAGTTCATTATTTAGTCCCAACATTTCTTTCCTCCCGGTATCTCTATCCCATTCTATTTATTTTCCATTATATACAATCCTCAACTTTGCTTCTTCTTTATCGCGAGTCAGGTCAATCCCTAGCTTTCTCTAGGCAACCTAGACATACACACTCTAGGTCTCTCCCTCTCCAATTGAATCTCCCATGTAGGGTTCCCCTTACACCAAATGCACATGGTCTAATTCTTTTGTATCTTCCCAGCACAGCACATGACCTTCACAACAGTCCTGGAGTTCAGGTCTGTCTACTATCTTCCAATGTTTAACATATGTCTCCATCCTAGCCGTGCACCATCCCCTAGTATATTTTCTTCCTCATACATACTAGCCGTTGTGCTAGTATTATTTCCGCCTGTGGTAGCACTCTCAGCTGTTATCGCCCTAGTCGTGCCAAGTCCCCGGGTGTTGTTATTGCTGCACTTGCAGATGCGTGACTTATGGTCATGCTATTTTCGCTTGTCTGAGGCCAACGTGTTGTTATGCTATTTTCGCTTGTATGAGGCCAACGTGTTGTTATGCTATTTTCGCTTGTCTGAGGCCAACGTGTTGTTATGCTATTTTCGCTTGTCTGAGGCCAACGTGTTGTTATGCTATTTTCGCTTGTCTGAGGCAAACGTGTTGTTATGCTATTTTCGCTTGTCTTAGGCCAATGTGTTGTTATGCTATTTTCACTTGTCTGAGGCCAACGTGTTGTTATGCTATTTTCACTTGTCTGAGGCCAACGTGTTGTTATGCTATTTTCGCTTGTCTGAGGCCAACGTGTTGTTATGCTATTTTCGCTTGTCTGAGGCCAACGTGTTGTTATGCTATTTTCGCTTCTCTGAGGCCAACGTGTTGTTATGTTATTTTCGCTGGTCTGAGGCCAACGTGTTGTTATGCTATTTTCGCTATCTGAGGCCAACGTGTTGTTATGCTATTTTCGCTCGTCTGAGGCCAACGTGTTGTTATGCTATTTTCGCTTGTCTGAGGCCAACGTGTTGTTATGCTATTTTCGCTTGTCTGAGGCCAACGTGTTGTTATGCTATTTTCACTTGTCTGAGGCCAACGTGTTGTTATGCTATTGATGCTATTGTTATGCTATTGTTATGCTATTGCTACTGATTTCCACAGCACCACTATGGTATTAGTATGATTCCAGGTCAGATTCCATTTTGTAATATTATATTTCTGTTTTAGCTTGACTGAAGGGTGTCCTGGGCACAGTGAGTCATTTGTTATAGTGCATTGTACAGGTGTGCCCTGTCTTTTTGTAAATGCTTTATAAGTCGGTATAGAGTTAGCACATTTTTCTTGGAGTATTTCTAGTCCCTGTACTAATTCTCTCTCTTGTTTTTCGTACACTATCCCTAGGGTTAATCCTATTATTATGGCGTTGGGTACTAATATTATGGTGGAAAGGATACTTACCCACCAGCACCATCCCACCTATGTCTGGTTCTATATTCTCCCAGCCTCATTTCCCTGTGGAAACAGAGGGAGACATTCTAGTTAGGGTTACTTATTCTTCATAAATTGGAGACCTGGCAGCTCCAGTATCTCTCTGTCTGGATGCGCCCTCTCCAGGGCCATCATCTGAGTTCTTTTTTCTTTTCAGGATGTTCATAATTATTTTCAGTGGTCCTGCTAATTCAGGAGGGGCAGGTTCATTTCTTCCCTTACCCTCTCCAGGACCTGCCCTCCTGTCTACCAGCATATGGCAGGAGTACACACAGTCCATTTTGGTCTTTGGGTCCTGGGCAATATACAATTGCCATCCCAATTTAACCAACGTCCTTCTCCTTTTATCCCCAGGTATAGGCTCTGTATCTTGTACTTCTATGAGCCTAGTCACACAGCAGACTGTTTTTCTTTCCTCATAAGCCTACCCCAATGAAGTTCTCTGGTGGGGGGAACATTCCCCTCCCACCAACACCTCCTGATTGTCTCAGGATGATTATTCCTTTCATGGTTGTCATCAATGTTATATTCGTCTACTTGAGTCCAATCTCGTCTATTCAACGGCATCTGGCTCAACAGGTCTCTAGGGTTCCATAGGAGAACTTCCCGTCAACCATCATCCAACACCTAGGGTCCCCTGGTTGCGTGCCATATCCCGTCACTGGGACTGGGCCACACTTTCTCTCTTCCAGCCATTGTTCACCGTTTCTATATGTGCTTATTCCTCCGGCCAACCCAAAAGGGCCCTGATCTATAGGCCATAAGCAATCTTCCCGTCTCACTGGGGTCAATAAACTGCCTCTTAGTAAATCTCCCCCTCCGCTCCATTTCTGAGGTCTACATTCTGCGCAGTCTCTCTGGACTAGCCCCCCTCGGGGTGTCCACACACATCTCTTTGGATCCCATCCAGTGCTCGCCACCTGAGATCCAATCATGCAGTTAGGGAACACATCCCTGTCACATTTCCTGCACCACAAGATCCTTCCAACTCTCTGCCTACCGCCTCTCTCACCACAGTCACTGCTTGTGGCTATTTGTCTTATACTCATGTTAGAGGGGCCCTCATATTGGGTTTCTCCTGTAGGCTCCCCGCACACATCACATGGGGCTACACACATGTACCCCCTTTTCTCTGGGTCTTGGCATTTGCTCTGGTGCCACACCACTCTTATATTCCCTTCCACCAAGGCTCCTGCTTTTGCCATTTGCTCATGTCTCACGTGGCTCGATACCCAGATATGGCTATTGGACCGTCTTACTTGTATACCTGACCTGCAGGTCAACATGCACATCCATTCTGGGTTATCTAGGGTGGACATACTTTCTTGAGCTGGGCAACGTCTACATTTTTACCACCGTCTACCTTAACCGTGTTAGCACTGATTATATCAGTCACCTGGTGTCTTTTTCCGTATCTCTTCGGGATTACTCTATCCCCAGTATCAGCTCCTGGTGCTTTCTTAATTCTAATCCAGTCTCCCACCTGTAACACACAAGGTAAAGGGGGAGACTGTGCATTAGCTATTTCCACCACTGTGCTGAGGCTGGGTAATCCCATTAGTTCTCTTGGACTAGGCCCTGTGTCAGTTGGAGTAAAGTTCATCTCCACACAGGCCTGTGCCAACCTTTGCCCCCAATCTTTTCCTGCCTTCCACAAACCCAAGGTCATTTTCAATTTCCCTATGGTTCTTTCAGCGCAGCCATTAGCTTGTGGGGGGAGAGTAGATGTGCAGGACCCCATGGTCAACACACCACTCCTCCACCTTCATGTTTTTATACTGTCTTCCATTATCAGTTCTAATGGATGGGAAAGGACCTAGAGCAAGGGTTAGAAGGTTAAGCATTTGCAACACTGCCAGTGCATTGGATGACTTTGAGGTGAGCACTATTGAGTATCCTGTAGCCATACACACCGCAACTATAGCGTACCTATGTCCCAGTAAGGTGGCCACCTTCATAGGACCCATTATATCCAATGCTATTTGCTTCCATGGTGTGGTGTTTCAAATGTGTTAACCCGCTGTCCAGCCTAGGTTACTTACTTTCTGTTCCTGGTAGGTAGCACATTTGTTACATATGTCTAGAACTTCCTCTCTAGTATATAATATGCCCTCATCTTTTAGCCTCTTCATGAATATCTGTGAACCCAAATGTCCTCAGTCTTCATGAAGTGCTTTTAGTTGATCTTTAACCTGTTTGTAGAGAACTATTCGCCCCATCTGTACTAGTTCATCTACTTCTCTGTTTCCTAGTTCGTTAAAGTCTGCTTCTGCACCTGCCAAGTCGGCAGTGTGAGCCTTTTGATGACTCACCACTATATCCATTTTATCCATTAACTCCTGGATCTTTCTCCATTCTCCCTCATACTGAATTGGCTCGTTTTTGGCACCTCTGTACCCATTATTTTGCCATATCTTCTTGTCTGAGGTCATTGCTTGCGCACAATAGTAACTGTCTGTTACCATTTCTATCCTTTTAAGTTGGCTCCTATGCAGTGTAGGAGTGCCTCTAACACTGCCATCACTTCTGCTTTTTGGACCGTGCCTGTAATGATCCTGCTTTGTTTCATTACTGTGTGTCCTGTAGCTTTACGTTTTACTATAAAGCCCCATCTGGTTTTGTCCGCTTTTTCACTTCCGTCTGTAAACACCACTATGTCCCTAGGCTTTTCCTTGGGCATCTTGTGTTTTTTCCTGTCTCTTTTTGGGGTATCACCCTCTTGCTCCCATCCTTGGTATGCAATGAATATGACCCCTTTTGTTCCTACCACATTTCTCCACTTATCCCAAGTGGTAGTGGTCACTCCTAGCATCGTTTTGGTATTATCGATATCGATAAAAGACAGTACTGTGCAGCAGTCTTCATCGACCTTGCCAAGGCTTTCGACTCTGTCAATCACCATATTCTTATCGGCAGACCCAGTAGCCTCTGTTTTTCGGATGACTGCCTTGCCTGGTTCACCAACTACTTTGCAGACAGAGTTCAGTGTGTCAAATCGGAGGGCATGCTGTCCGGTCCTCTGGCAGTCTCTATGGGGTGCCACAGGGTTCAATCCTCGGGCCGGCTCTTTTCTCTGTATATATCAATGATGTTGCTCTTGCTGCGGGCGATTCCCTGATCCACCTCTACGCAGACGACACCATTCTATATACTTCCAGCCCGTCCTTGGACACTGTGCTATCTAACCTCCAAACGAGCTTCAATGCCATACAACACTCCTTCTGTGGCCTCCAACTGCTCTTAAACGCTAGTAAAACCAAATGCATGCTTTTCAACCGTTCGCTGCCTGCACCCGCACGCCTGACCAGCATCACCACCCTGGATGGTTCCGACCTTGAATATGTGGACATCTATAAGTACCTAGGTGTCTGGCTAGACTGTAAACTCTCCTTCCAGACTCATATCAAACATCTCCAATCGAAAATCAAATCAAGAGTCGGCTTTCTATTCCGCAACAAAGCCTCCTTCACTCACGCCGCCAAACTTACCCTAGTAAAACTGACTATCCTACCGATCCTCGACTTCGGCGATGTCATCTACAAAATTGCTTCCAACACTCTACTCAGCAAACTGGATGCAGTTTATCACAGTGCCATCCGTTTTGTCACTAAAGCACCTTATACCACCCAATGCTCTAGTCGGCTGGCCCTCGCTACATATTCGTCGCCAGACCCACTGGCTCCAGGTCATCTACAAGTCCATGCTAGGTAAAGCTCCGCCTTATCTCAGTTCACTGGTCACGTTGGCAACACCCACCTGTAGCACGCGCTCTAGCAGGTGTATCTCACTGATCATCCCTAAAGCCAACACCTCATTTGGCCGCCTTTCGTTCCAGTTCTCTGCTGCCTGTGACTGGAACGAATTGCAAACATCGCTGAAGTTGGAGACTTTTATCTCCCTCACCAACTTCAAACATCTGCTATCTGAGCAGCTAACCGATCGCTGCAGCTGTACATAGTCTATCGGTAAATAGCCCACCCATTTTTACCTACCTCATCCCCATACTGTTTTTATTTATTTACTTTTCTGCTCTTTTGCACACCAATATCTCTACCTGTACATGACCATCTGACCATTTATCACTCCAGTGTTAATCTGCAAAAATTGTATTATTCGCCTACCTCCTCATGCCTTTTGCACACAATGTATATAGACTCCCCTTTTTTCTACTGTGTTATTGACTTGTTAATTGTTTACTCCATGTGTAACTCTGTGTTGTCTGTTCACACTGCTATGCTTTATCTTGGCCAGGTCGCAGTTGCAAATGAGAACTTGTTCTCAACTAGCCTAGCTGGTTAAATAAAGGTGAAATAAAAATAAAAAATATTTAAAAAATATTGGCTGCCCATAGGTTATTCAATTCATTGTCTTTTATGATTATTTGTTGACCTTGTGCCAAAGCCATAATTTTGTTCCAATATATCTCAAGCAGCGCCATTTCTTGCTCCTTCTGAGGAGTATTTCATTACTGGGCCTTTTAGCTGTTTACTGTAACATTTTACAGTCCTTTCTGACCCTTCATTAGATACCCACAGAAACCCATCTCTTTCTATATCTCCTCCCTCTAGTTTCACAAAGATCCATAGAGGTATGTCTGGATTTCTGGGTTCATTAGTTTGTGCCTGGCCTGCCATGTCTTTAAGCTTTTCCCATGATTGTTCCATCTTTTCTGTCCAAACTAGAGCTTCTCTGCCAAACTGTTTATGAGAGAATTCTATTTGGTCCTCTCTTCTGGTGACACCTTTATAGCAGTTTGTTGCTACTCTGCTATATCCTGGTATGTGGTTACGGATGTAGCCTAGCTTGCCTAGGCACCTCTGCATTTAATTTACCGTCTGCGGTTTCATCATATCCTGTACTGTCTCTAGGTAACTCTTGCTTGCGGTAATACCATCGCTTATCGTAAACCCGAGAAAGCTCACTTCCTTTTGCCCTATTTTACTTTTGGTTAGGTTGAGCTTCATGCCTGCAGTATTCAACTTGGTTAAGGCCGTTTCTGTTCTGACTCTGGAACAAAAAATGGTTCATATTTATGACTCCCCTTACTTGTAATTGTATAACGTCCGATAAGCTGAGGAGATTGTCTTCTCCTTGTAGCATATTTATCCCTAAGTGGATTATTATTTTCATATCTTTTTAAAGTCAATCCTGAAATTTTACCCTGAGGTGTCCACTCTTTGCGTTATTTGCATTATTTGTTTCCATGTAAAGTCCCATTCCCCTACTCCTGTGTCAGTGTCTGTCTGACCTAATACATTTGCACATGGGTCACTATCTGTCTCAGCTCTTTCAATGTATTTATGTCTATGTTTAACTTCCTCTTAACTGCTGCTTTAATGGCTGTGGTTTAAAAACTGCCTTTTTCGCTTCTGCATCTGCTTCCTGTTACCGCAGCTAATACTGTCAGTTACAAATATGGTTTCTGTTTTAAAATATTGACTGACTGTCTCCCTGTTTGCACTAATGAATTTTATAGAACTCAACATTTCTATGCAGTAACCTATAAGGTAATTATATAGTTCAACTTAATTAACCCGATACTCTATATGACCCTGGGTCGCAACAGATGCCATATATTATTGTCATCTTTCTACTATTTAAAGACAAACCTTCAAATTATTAGATAAGGCCAAAACACTGCTAAACATAGCATATGTTTTTCTGTACTAATGAAATCTCTCTTTTGGGAGTCCACTGTATTTTATCTAACAATAACCTGGGTTAATCTTAACTCAGTCTCATCAGTAATTGTATATATGTTACGCAGTATGGGATCCATTATCTACAGTACTTTATTATCCCTAAGAACTGCAACATATTTATTTTCATAATTAAATTAAATAATCCCTTCATCTTTTTTCTGCCCTTGTTGGCTTAAAATATGTCCTAAATACTTAACATGACTCTCCCTGCATGGCTCTCAACACTACACTAGTGTCTCCTAGATTCGTTGGAGTCCTATCTTGTAGCAGGGCCATTGCTATGGGGTACCAGGGCTGTGCATAGAAGGCCACTTTGCCACAATACACACTTATATCCTCTGGCCCCCCTTCTTTTACTGGGATGACTTTTATTAGAACCCAATTTCGTATTACTACGAGGTCTGCCTGCCTTGACGGAGTTGAAAATAATTCACTCCTGTTGCCATATCTTCACCTTGAGGTTTGTTTAGATTTCCTATTTAGTTATAAACTCTATAGTATTTTCTAGTTTCCTCAGGGAATTTTTCTCAAAGAGTAGACTCTAACCCGCCATTGCTCTTTGCCTTGAGATTTTATTTAGTTTTTCTATTTAGTTATAAACTCTATAGTACTTTCTTATTTCTCATACAACGCCCATAGTGACACTTACGCACTATGTTAGCTTTACTTTCCCAAGGAAATAATACAATTTCAAAGTAGTTATACACTTTGAATAGAGACTGGTGTTTCTTAATCATTTTACAATTAATTTCCACCTGTCCCAACAATTTCTAGTGAAGTTGATCAGTCTTCACGGGAAAATCTTAGGATTCAGGGCTATTTGCCTAATCCTGTTATTGGAGGGGGCCGTCATATTGCACTTCCCCAACAGCTATCCCACCGGCATCACATCTAATCTTTGTACTGTTTTCAGGATTACACTGGGCTCTTTTAAGTTATTACCACTCATATTAAGAGCGTTGAGTCTATTTTTCATTTCCAGTGTGTCCATTCCTGAGTTTTCTAGGGTTATTCCTATTACATCCCTCCAGTATTTTCTCAGGACATGCGTTGCACACCCCATTCTAAGGTTAAAGTTTCCTTTATCTTCCTCCTCTTTTGGCATCAGTTTTATTAATGCCCATTCTCCTACCTTACTTATTTTTAACTCGCAAGATATGGTATGTTTTTCTATAAAGTGTTTATCATCCCAAAAGGTCTGTCTGCCTTCCCTCGACCCTGGACCACAATGCACCTCTTCCCTGAAACAAACCAATGAGTAAGTCAGACGTCAACCAGCAACCCCGGACCACAATTCTCCTCTCCCTGGGACAAACCAATGAGGAAGTCAGACATTAACCAGCAAATCTGAACCACAATGCACCTCTCCCTGAGACAAATCAATGAGGAAGTCAGACATCAACCAGCAAATCTGAACCACAATGCACCTCTCCCCTGAGACAAAAAAATGAGGAAGTCAGACATCATACACACCACCACAAATTAAGACCATGCAAAGTCAAATAGACCGTAGTACACATGTGCCTGACTGTGATTGAAACCTGGGAGTTTTTTTGTTTGTTTTAAAACTGTCGTAAACAATTCCTAGGACCTTTTCTGAGATGTTTGTGGACACGGGCCCTGGTTTTGAGGAGTTTTTAAAGGGGCACCACTGTGTCGTTACAAGCTCAGGGATGGTGGTGGAAAAAGAGCTATGGAGGCAAGGACTGACCATCCATGCTATTAACAATATAGCTTTAACCATGTTTTGAGGGTATACGTAATTTGTTTACATGTACTTTGTTTACAAACATTGGAGTAAAACAAGCATTTTGTTCTGATGGGGTAAAACAGTTGAACTAAGCTCATGAGTTATATTCTTCAAGAATCAATGGGCACATATCATAAATGTGTAAGTCCAAAAATGTATGTAGCAACTGCAGATTGCCACTTTTAAGGTCTCAGGCAAGGTTATTCAGCCAAACCACATCCATCATTACACACAAACACATCATATAAAGTCCTTGTTATGACCTACCTTTGGCCAGCTTGTCCCTGTTGAGCATGCCTTCTTTGTCCCCACAGGTGACTGGGAGCTGGCTCTTGTAGATGGGCCAGGTCAGATGTCAGCTTTCTCATTCTTACTGAAAGGAGATGCTGCATGGGGACACGGTGGGGACAGTCATTAAGATGTGACTTGAAAAAAAAAAACCCCCCCTAAAAAACAAAACTACTACCTACGCTATGAATTCAGGTGTCAATATTTACTCAAGAAAATGTCTGTTTGAAGTTAGAGGTACTTTAGACTTCCCTACTCAAGTCCTCCTCTTTCCCCAGGGAACATGAAGCCTGGGACTCACAGTAGGTCGGCCTCTGAACTTTCCTCTTCTGACTGGGGTTGGACTGTGTGGACGTGCTGGGCTGCTCCTCCACACTCTCACTTCTCTTTTTCTGGTTCCTCTTTTTCCTTCTTGTCTTCTCTTCCTCATCTTCTCCTTCCGCTGAACCCTTCTTCTTCTTATCCTCCTCCTCCTCTTCATTCTCCACCTTCTCTGGCAGATTCTCATAAAATGTGAACGACCCTACAAGGGATTGGTGTCAAAATTTTGTAAACCATACAACCTAATTAATGTACACCTAATAAAAAGTATTATTATTACAAATTAGACATGGCTTTGAACCTCAACTTCAAAGTATCCACCATTGTGACTACATATATACTCTACTAGGAGTTATAATTATATATAGATATTAACCTATCCATACAAATGCCATAATAATACCATAATAATACAGCAATAAGAGTGAAGGCTCCAGAACTGACCGTCCAGCAGGCGGTTTCGGAGCAGGCGTAACGTGGGGTACTGCAGCAGGAGGTGGTCCCTGAACACACATTTCCAGAACACCTTGATGCTGTTGGGCCTCTCTGCATCCACCCAGTCCAACACCTGGTACACACCCTTCTCCCTCACCTCCTTACTCTTACACCGAATCAGCTTCTGCAGGAGGGGTCAAATACAACACCATGGTCCAATTTGTGGGGGTTAACAATTTGTGGCTGGAGTAGAGAGGTAGATTTGATTCTCTAGATGCAACTGCCATCCCAATCAGTTCCTTTTTACAGACATAAATTCATGGACACACATCAGGCATTACTAATCAATTGATCATCAACTCCAAAGTCCACTCTTACAATAACATTCAAAGACCTGTTATTTATATTGTTTGTACACTCCTAGAATTAGTGTTGACCCAATGAACGCTGGTGATCCTCATAATAAGAACCTCTAGCAGTCAAGCCGGGAAATGGTTACAATCGTTTTTCTAATTTTAATTTTTCCCATCGTTTTAAAAAAAACTTAAAATAAGGGCTGTGTTTCATGTAGGCTTACCCTGGCATGACGTTTTGATAACCGTGTGAATCTCTCTAGGACAAGGTGACTTTTATCATTATATTCGCCTGTATTTACCCCCCAAAAATGAAACGCTATTTAGCTGCTAATGAGGTTATCATAAAGAACCACAAATGCCATGATGATCTGGACGAGACTTCTGAATCGAGGCAACGGTTAGAATCTCTGGATTAACTATCTAATTTTAGCTAAATGTAGTCATGAATACATGATCTACATTTCTTTAAATGGAGAATTCTGTGAAATGTATTGTAAGTTTAAAATTGACACAATACCAGCAAAGGTGTCAGCTAGAAATGATGTGCAGGAGCTTGCAGGGATTTGTAGTCTTGCAGGATGTCTACTTTTATGCTAATTAGCACTTTCAATTTGAGCGTAAATAGAACCAAATATATTGATAAAAATCACCTTCTCCGAGAGAGATTTACAGCAGTCCTTGCAGAGGAATGAATGGAATTACTATACAGTAATACAGTATTTCAGGAAGAAATTAAATGTATTTAAATATTTTTTGTTGTAGTGGAGACAGTAACATTAATATTCAAAAACAAAATAGTTTAAGGAATTGTTAAAAATATTTATCTTATGTTTAGCTCACATTTTATAATTTTAAAGTATGCAATAAACTCGTCAAAAATGTATGTTTTTTTTACAATGGAAGAGTACCAAGATGGCTACACGGTGGCTTCAATACAGTAACCACTTTCAGTCATCCAGGGTTTATACACATCATTGACCTTTACACAGGGGTTCCTCGAAGACCCTCGATGACCCTTTCCAGAGCAGTTCCTCAAGGAACCTTTTTCAACCGGCAAGTTCCGCTGGTGTGGCAACCCAAAAGGTTCTTCCAGGAACTTTCAAAATAGGAGGAAGAATTTTACCAAAGAATTCTGTATTCTGCATTCTACAATTTGTTTTGTTACAAGGTTGGATCAGGGTTTTATTCGGTAGAGTACTACAGTACAGTAAGGTGTATAGTACAGTTTAAATCAGTAGAGTAAATTATTAAACAATACAGTACATTATACTGAACTCTACTCTACTATGCTATACTCTAATGTACGGAACTATACTTATTTTATTTACCGTACTGTGCTCTACTGTATTGCACTGTACTCTACTCTACTGTATTGTACTGTACTCTCCTGTACAAAATCTGAACCAATTATATACATTTATGTTTGGACCAAATATTGTCCGGATCAAATATGAACCAATCATCCATGTCTATGTTTGGGCTAAATCAAGGCCGGTCGGGACAGGACCAAATCTGAACCAAACATAGACGTCTATGATTGGTTCAGATTTGGTCCAAACATCTACTCCGTGGATGTTGGAATAAAGGCCGCTCTGGACCACACCAAAAGAAAAAAGATAATTAAATCCGGACAAGAATTTTAAAAAGACGTCAGCATTGGTCTGTGCTAAGTGGGATTTAGTTTATTGCTGCTTGGTTAACCTATTTCCCCCAGACATGCCACTATGCAAATCTTATGCCATTAGTAACCCTGACATGTAATCCATATTTCTTTATATTTTATATTGAAAAGCATGTAAAAAAGTACGTTTTAATCTCAGTCACAATTGTGACTGATAGAACATGCAATGCTCTGACGATAATAAAATTAAAACAC
>NC_056437.1:68957776-68967024 GCF_018296145.1 Oncorhynchus tshawytscha
TTCCGAAAAGGTCATATATTGTCGAGCAAGAAGGTCTTGGAGCTCCCTGAGATTAACTCACAAGAGTTATGTTTTGTTGGAAGAGCTCGCTGGCTAGTTGAAACGCAAGTCTCAGTGTCCAAACCTTTCCCCCTCCTGTAATCAGAATAACACTTCGTGTAACCATGCGATTGAACTTGACTAACACAGACATTTTAGACACTCATGATCTCCTGAGCATCACCTCTTTTGAAAGCGTTGGACTTTGGACCATTATCATTTCCGCCTCTGGGATACAGCCTCTTGGTCTCCTCTCCTATACCATACACATAATACACATATCTCAATAAAATAACTAAATATATGAATTAATTAAGCTCCAATAATCCATTTTCATCTATAATAAGTAAATTGTGATATCACAGTATGCTAAAGCCTATATTCAGAGCCATATTTCTAAATATGTCTGCCTATAAGGTCAATTTGTAACAGGTTACATAAATTGAACTACCATGGAAAGATCATTGAGGGTCTGGCGAGTTTGATGAAGATAATGCATTTGCTCTTTTTGGTCACTGCATTTAGCATAAACAACCGGGTAAAGAACAATTACACACAGAAGATGTACCACAAAGGAGACATTAAGAGTGGCCATGTGTCCGGTGAGTTGATAAATCCCTGAACACTACTTCTAAACGGTCGGCTACCTAACCTACCTTCATAGCCTCCCTCATTGATATGCCATGGATGAGGTCATTTGTTAAACAAGGAAAGTTCAACTGGGGAAAGTGAAAGAGCATTGAAAATTCCATTCCTCCACCTTGCAAAGCTGTTGACGACATTTTGTGTTCTTGTCTTCTGTGTGTATATACACATTGCGCTTCACGCAATGTATTTTCAACACGGTAGCCTATCCATTTTGTACTTCAATTTTATATTTACTGAGTAGGGTTGATAGCCTACAGTATAAGCGTTTAAAAGCATACTTTTTTAACATCCCTTCTCTCAAGGGATGGAACGTGTAACTAATTGCACAGCTACTCTGTTTCAGAAAGAAGAACATGATTATAATAGTTTGACTCCACACAGCTGCTCCAATGCAGTTATCTTAATGTACTACATGTAGCATCCATGGCATTTCATTATTTATTGTAAAACATAGTGACATTGGAGTATAAAAAGGTAAATCTATTGTTAAGAGCTAGACACAATGCCATGAAGGTGTTTTCCTTACAGTTTCTATAGACCAAATAAAATAACATGAACAATGACTGCTCAGTGATCACTGTCAGCGAGCTACTATACAGATTAAAGTCCTTTGTTGTTTTGTATGACTGCACGTGGGACAGGGTCATGACTAGAAGGGATCCAGCTTTGGCCAAGTTAACGTCAATTTAGATTTTTCGTAGCAGGTTTAACCGAAATTACGCAGCAGGTTAGGATAATTAACGTAGCAGGTTATGATTATTAGGTTCAATTTAGGAAAAGAGTTAGGGATAGGTAAAATGCCCCCCAAAACTTTGTACATTAATTTGACAATTAGGAACCCTTATAGCCATGACCGTGGGCCAGCCTCTGTCTCGGCAGATGATGACATCGGTGATTACACACCATAATCGCTTTCACTTTCGGGAAACCAAGGTTTTTAAATATTACTGCATTTCGTCATCTATCTTTCCCAGCAGGTACAACATTGTTTGCGTGCTAGGCTAGCTCACTCAACATTATTATTACATGCTTATTGCATGTTCTGTTAATAGCAGCCAATGGGTGGTGTTCAAAGTAGGCCTACATTTTGAAAAAAGCATGCAAGGCTTTAGGTTAATCCACTTGTCCATCAGACAAGGAGGTGACTGAAAATGTTGTGTTGTTACATAAAAAATTAAATGCATTATTATTCCCATACCATTTTTAGAGAGAAACATGCACATTATGCTACCCTACACCTATTGGCTACTTAGCTTATTCAAGACAGTCTCAAAATACAACAGTGCCCCTTTAAGGAAAACAAACATCTCTTTTCAAAGATGGATAGAAATGCACACATTTTGTGCTCTTGTGGGAAGCAACCACTCCCCCATTGTTGACCAGACATTGGCTAAAACTGGGATAATCGCTCAATAACTAGCAAAGAATGTGAACAAATGTACACAGGTGGCTACATGCAGCTCTCACGTCGATATCAAAGCAAGCGCATTTACCCCAGTTCAAAGTGAATGGCTCAGAACCATGTATGGCAATGGCTATTTGCATATATGTCTACTGCAGCTCTGATTGGTTATGGCGCACTGGTCTGTGTAGAGTATGGTCCTGAGTCGTGGCTGTCAATGCAATAGATTCCTACTCCAATGCGCTCTGCCTACAAGAAAATCTCTTGAACAGTTAGTTTAGCATGCTAAGTCTTGCATAGTTCGTTTTGTTTCGATATGTTACATTGAAGTGGCTAATACTCCGTTGTTTCGAGCATTCCCACAGTAGAGTGAAACGCTGGTAGTTGTAACTAAAAGGGAAAATTCTAGAAAGTTGACTGATGTTCAATCTAGTGCTTTTCTGGCAGGCTGATATTTCTTCTGCTCAGCAGCCCGAGGTGAGCTGTGCTCAGCTTTGAGGGAACATTGCTTATACCGATCCAATCCTGACGTTAATTACCTATCCAAGCCTTTCAGATCTATATGTTTGTAGTGGGTAGGGGTTGTTTCTGGACAGGACCGCCATTTCCACCTGCCCTTTTTCCCTAAATGGATTTCAGCCCACTGCTGTGCCTTGTCTGACTTACAAATCTATAGATGGAATCTACTGTATGTAATATTCCCTATTTCTACATCTCTCCGCTGCTAAACCATTAGTTTGTTAGTCAAGTGCTTCATAATCGTTGTCACAGCGGGGTTAAAAGATGTGTGTTTGACTCATTTATTCCAATGTCCGACATCTGTGTAATATAAATCATTCAAACAACTTATTATTCATCAGTGTGATTAAAAAAACATCATCCTTTCTTCTCCAACAACATTGTATATATATATACATACACATACACAGTCTTCACCTTATGGATTTGGGTCGACCGGATGAAAGGTGGGTCCTCCGGAGGTGCCTGTCCTACACTGCAGATACATCCTCCTCCAGTCTGGTGTTGCTCCTTAGCTAGTCCAAGTATGTGTTCTCTGGCCTTCCCCTTCTGCTGACACCTTGCTGTGGTTGCCAGATGATTAGTTCACTCAAGCTGTTTAGTTCAGCTACGGAATACATTTAATTTCTTTTCCCAGTATTTCATGTACCCCAAATATCAACCAGAGGGAAGCACTATTTAACTTTTTAGTGTGAATCCCACTAAAGTGTGAAGCTCTAAATCAAAACATCACTTTGGACCTTTGTTTAATAATGACACAACACAAACATTATGGAAAGTGGTAAAATATTTATAAAAAATAATAATAATAACAATAATAATAACAATATTAAGCAATAAAAAAAATGTTTAATAATGTTTTATTCTTTTGGACATTATATTTAGAGATGCCCCCACCCTCACAGTAATCAACATGTAAAATACACTCAGCGGTCAGTTTATTAGGTACACCAATCCTGACTGCCATCAGCATGATGCAAAAGGAACCGGGATTCATCGGACCAAGCAACCTTTTTCCACCTCTCAATTGTCCAGTTTTGGTGATTGCTTTCCCAGTGGAGCCGCTTCTTGTTTATAGCTGGTAGGAGTAGAACCCATTTTCGTCTGTTGCAATAAACCACAAATTGTTATTTCTGAGATGCCATTCTGCACGCCACTGTTATACTGCGTCATTATGTGGTGGAAATGTAAAATTCATGACATACTATAGTGTTTAATTAGACTTACTATGCTGTTTTTATTCGAGAATTGTCCATTGTTATATGTTAGAATTTTGCTGATACAGGCTAGTCTTATGTGACTTAGTCATAAGTCTGTGTGTACAGATAAGAGCCGTATAGGTGATTGTTTTCACAATCTACAGGAACTTAGATGTGTGGAAACATGCAGAAAAACCTTGGATCATTGCTATTCCAACTTCCGCGACGCATATAAGGCCCTGCCCCGCCCTCTTTTCGGAAAAGCTGACCACGACTCCATTTTGTTGATCCCTGCCTACAGACAGAAACTAAAACAAGAATCTCCCGCTCTGAGGTCTGTTCAACGCTGGTCCGACCAATCTGATTCCACACTCCAAGACTGCTTCCATCACGTGGACTGGGATATGTTCCGTATTGCGTCAGACGACAACATTGACGAATACGCTGATTCGGTGTGCGAGTTCATTAGAACGTGCGTTGAAGATGTCATTCCCATAGCAACGATTAAAACATTCCCAAACCAGAAACCGTGGATTGATGGCAGCATTCGCGTGAAACTGAAAGCACAAACCAAGGTGACTGGAAACATGACCGAATACAAACAGTGTAACTATTCCCTCAGCAAGGCAATCAAACAAGCTAAGCGTCAGTATAGAGACAAAGTAGAATCTCAATTCAACGGCTCAGACACAAGAGGTATGTGGCAGGGTCTACAGTCAATCACGGATTACAAAAAGAGAACCAGCACCGTCACGGACCAGGATGTCTTGCTCCCAGGCAGACTAAATAACTTTTTTGCCCGCTTTGAGGACAATACAGTGCCACTGACACTGCCCGCAACTAAAACATGCGGACTCTCCTTCACTGCAGCCGACGTGAGGAAAACATTTAAACGTGTCAACCCTCGCAAGGCTGCAGGCCCAGACGGCATCCCCAGCCGCGCCCTCAGAGCATGCGCAGACCAGCTGGCTGGTGTGTTTACGGACATCTTCAATCAATCCCTATCCCAGTCTGTTGTTCCCACATGCTTCAAGAGGGCCACCATTGTTCCTGTTCCCAAGAAAGCTAAGGTAACTGAGCTAAACGACTACCGCCCCGTAGCACTCACTTCCGTCATCATGAAGTGCTTTGAGAGACTAGTCAAGGACCATATCACCTCCACCCTACCTGACACCCTAGACCCACTCCAATTTGCTTACCGCCCAAATAGGTCCACAGACGATGCAATCTCAACCACACTGCACACTGCCCTAACCCATCTGGACAAGAGGAATACCTATGTGAGAATGCTGTTCATCGACTACAGCTCGGCATTTAACACCATAGTGCCCTCCAAGCTCGTCATCAAGCTCGAGACCCTGGGTCTCGACCCCGCCCTATGCAACTGGGTACTGGGCTTCCTGACGGGCCGCCCCCAGGTGGTGAGGGTAGGCAACAACATCTCCACCCCGCTGATCCTCAACACTGGGGCCCCACAAGGGTGCGTTCTGAGCCCTCTCCTGTACTCCCTGTTCACCCACGACTGCGTGGCCACGCACGCCTCCAACTCAATCATCAAGTTTGCGGACGACACAACAGTGGTAGGCTTGATTACCAACAACGACGAGACGGCCTACAGGGAGGAGGTGAGGGCCCTCGGAGTGTGGTGTCAGGAAAATAACCTCACACTCAACGTCAACAAAACTAAGGAGATGATTGTGGACTTCAGGAAACAGCAGAGGGAACACCCCCCTATCCACATCGATGGAACAGTAGTGGAGAGGGTAGTAAGTTTTAAGTTCCTCGGCGTACACATCACAGACAAACTGAATTGGTCCACCCACACAGACAGCATCGTGAAGAAGGCGCAGCAGCGCCTCTTCAACCTCAGGAGGATGAAGAAATTTGGCTTATCACCAAAAGCACACAAACTTCTACAGATGTACAATCGAGAGCATCCTGTCGGGCTGTATCACCGCCTGGTACGGCAACTGCTCCGCCCACAACCGTAAGGCTTTCCAGAGGGTAGTGAGGTCTGCACAACGCATCACCGGGGGCAAACTGCCTGCCCTCCAGGACACCTACACCACCCGATGTCACAGGAAGGCCAAAAAGATCATCAAGGACAACAACCACCCGAGCCACTGCCTGTTCACCCCGCTATCATCCAGAAGGCGAGGTCAGTACAGGTGCATCAAAGCTGGGACCGAGAGACTGAAAAACAGCTTCTATCTCAAGGCCATCAGACTGTTAAACAGCCACCACTAACCTTAAGTGGCTGCTGCCAACACACTGACTCAACTCCAGCCACATTAATAATGGGAATTGATGGGAAATGATGTAAAATATATCACTAGCCACTTTAAACAATGCTACCTAATATAATGTTTGCATACCCTACATTATTCATCTCATATGTATACGTATATACTGTACTCTATATCATCTACTGCATCTTTATGTAATACATGTATCACTAGCCACTTTAACTATGCCACTTTGTTTACATACTCATCTCATATGTATATACTGCACTCAATACCATCTACTGTATCTTGCCTATGCCGCTCTGTACCATCACTCATTCATATATCTTTATGTACATATTCTTTATCCCCTTACACTTGTGTCTATAAGGTAGTAGTTTTGAAATTGTTAGCTAGATTACTTGTTGGTTATTACTGCATTGTCGGAACTAGAAGCACAAGCATTTCGCTACACTCGCACTAACATCTGCTAACCATGTGTATGTGACAAATAACATTTGATTTGATTTGATTTGAGAAAGGAACAGACATCAGTGGCAACATCAGCTATCTAAATGTGAACAGACAAGCTAAATCAGCTTTAACACCATGTTCTGTCCCTCTTTCCACCAATCTGCTAAACTGCCATTTAGACAAAACAGGTTGTACTTTTTCTTTTAGAGTAGAGAGACAACTCTGTTTGTTGGGCTTTCCTAATGATGCACTGATTGAGTGGATGTTATTGATTGCTTCATTTTTGCAAATCTTAAAAAACGGTTGTTTGAAAGAATCTGCAGTCTCTCTTCCTATAGAATTTTTCTAACAATTTGGCGACAAAGGTGGGATGACTAACTCCGCTTGCTGATTGCTCCCGGGGAAACCGAGGTTAAACTGTGCACATTGGCTGCGTTGGATGTGGCTCAGGGAGCCCCACACTTCGACTAAGCGAAGCAGGATAGGGACCCGCTCAGACCTGCAGGGAGCTTCAGTGAGTTGATACGCCTTTCAGAACAGACAAAATAAATTATGGGTGAGACTGATTTTCTTTTGAACATCATGGCATAATGCTATGCTAGGCTCTGCTGGCAGCAGGCAACATTTTCACAAAAATAAGAAAAGCAACCAAATTAAATCATTTACCTTTGAAGAACTTCAGATGCTTTCACTCAGGAGATTCCCAGTTAGATAGCAAATGTTCCTTTTTTCCAAAAATATTATTTTTGTAGGTGAAATAGCTCCCTTTTGTTCATCATGCTTGGCTGAGAAATCGGCCCTAAAATGCTATAACTATAACGCCAAACCTTTTTCAAAATTTGTTCCATAATATCGACAGAAACACGGCAAACGTTGTTTAGGATCCATCCTCAAGGTCTTTTTAACAAATATATTCGATAATATATCCGTCGAGGCAGTTGGTTTCTCATAAGAAGCGATTGGAAAAAATGGGTACCTCAGTATTTTACGCAAGGTTTTCTGCGGGAGACACCATGTGACCACATGCCATATATGGTCCCTCACAGCCATTCCTCAAGAGAAATGCCTAAAAAGACGTCACAATGCTGTAGACACCTTGGGGAAAACGTGGAAAACGTAAGCTCATTCGTAGCTCATTCACAGCCATATAAGGAGTCATTGGCATGAGGCGGTTTAAAAAAATGAGGCACTTCCTGGTTGGATTTTTATCTGGGTTTCGCCTGTAACATCAGTTCTGTGGCACTCACAGACAATATCTTTGCAGTTTTGGAAACGTCCGAGTGTCTTCTTTCCAAAGATGTCAATTATATGCATAGTCGAGCATCTTTTCGTGACAAAATATCTTGTTTAAAACGGGAACGTTTTTCATCCAAAAATTAAAATAGCGACCCCTAAATCCAACTGGTTAACCTCTTGATTCTAGCCATCCCGGATCCGGGATCGTGAATACAGCCTCAAGCTCATTACCATAACGCAACGTTAACTATTCATGAAAATCGCAAATGAAATGAAATAAATATGCTAGCTCTCAAGCTTAGCCTTTTGTTAACAACACTGTCATCTCAGATTTTCAAAATATGCTTTTCAACCATAGCAAAACAAGCATTTGTGTAACAGTATTGATAGCTAGCGTAGCATTTAGCGTTAGCATTCAGCGGGCAACATTTTCACAAAAACAAGAAAAGCATTCAAATAAAATTATTTGCCTTTTGAAGAACTTTAGATGTTTTCAATTGGGAGACTCTCAGTTAGATAGCAAATGTTAAGTTTTTGCAAAAAGATTATTTGTTTAGGACAAATCGCTCCGTTTTGTTCATCACGTTTAGCTACGGAAAAAAACTGTATCCAGGAGTGTAATTATCCCGCAAGCTCATTAGCATAACACAACGTTAACTATTCATGAAAATCGCAAAAGAAATTAAATAAATATATTAGCTCTCAAGCTTAGCCTTTTGTTAACAACACTGTCATCTCAGATTTTCAAAATATGCTTTTCAACCATTTCAACCTCTCAGTTAGATAGCAAATGCTCAGTTTTTCCTGAAAGATTATTTGTTTAGGAGAAATCGCTCCGTTTGGTGCGTCACGTTTGGCTACCAAAACAAAAAAACGAAAAATCAGTCATCAAAACGCAGAACTTTTTTCCAAATTAACTCCATAATATCGACTGAAACATGGTAAACGTTGTTTAGAATCAATCCTCAAGGTGTTTTTCACATATCTCTTCGATGATATATCGTTCGTGGAAGTCTCCTCTCTCCTCTGAATCACATGGATGAATGCGTGCAGCTGAAGATTACGCACCAATTTCGACAAAGGACACCGGGCGGACACCTGGTAAATGTAGTCTCTTATGGCCAATCTTCCAATGATATGCCTACAAACACGTCACAATGCTGCAGACACCTTGGGGAAACGGCAGAACGTGAGGCTCATTTAGGGCGCATTCACAGCCATATAAGGAGACAATGGAAAACAGCGCCTCAAAACTTTTGCTCATTTCCTGTTTGAAGTTTCATCTTGGTTTCGCCTGTAGCATCAGTTCTGTGGCACTCACAGATAATATCTTTGCAGTTTTGGAAACGTCAGAGTGTTTTCTTTGCAAAGCTGTCAATTATATGCATAGTCGAGCATCTTTTCGTGACAAAATATCTTGTATAAAATGGGAACGTTTTTTTATCCATAAATTAAAAGAGCGCCCCCTATATCCAAGAAGTTAAAGTAGCCAAAGAATCTCCTCTA
>NC_056437.1:68967124-69013566 GCF_018296145.1 Oncorhynchus tshawytscha
AATGTTTTCTAGTTGCGCCATGATGAGGTAATATTCTGTAGTTCGTGATTGGCTCAGTGTTCTGTCACTCATGGGGACACTACATCACTGCAATATCTAAAGGAAGAGCCTGAAAATTCAAGCCCCTTGAGTGCTGCCATAGAGTTACATTAGAAGTGCCCACCCAAGAAGGCTGAGGGTCATTGGCAACAGTTAAAATTACTCAAATCACAGTATATATAGTCTTTTTTTAAATGTAACCTTTATTTAACTAACCAAGTCAGTTAAGAACAAATTCTTATTTACAATGACTGCCTACACCAGCCAAACCCGGACGACGCTGAGCCAATTGTGTGCCAATAAGTTTTGAATGGTCATCCAACTCGGAATTGCAAGTTGGGAACTTGGGGCTCTTTCTACAGCTCCGACCTGAAGATCACTGACGTCATCATGATTCAACCTTGTTTTTTATTCAGAGTTCCCAGTTGTCTTGAAAGCACCATAAATCCAGAGAATGCCAGACTTTGATGACAAAATTTGCCCAAGAAGGACCACAGCTCCACCTTCCTGTTCAAGTGAGCACAGCACAACAAGGTGAGTCCAAAAATGTATTGTATGTTGCTGCATAAATGATGTAATATGCCAGGGAGATAAATATACTGTAGCTAAGAAAGTAATACTAAGTGCACGTTGTGTAGTAAGCTGTTAGTAGCTCATGTGCCTCACCCTGATAATTTGGTGCCTTTTCCCCTTCTTAATTCCGCCTTCTGATCTGACTTGGTGGTGCACATGTAGCCTATTGCCTGTTTTAGAGAAATGTAATCATTGAATATTATAAGAACTTTCATTGTCTGCTTATATGCCCCATTTATTTATCCTATGGTTCTGACTGTGTACATGGAGAATACTGTAAGAACGGCCCATGTTCTGAATTCTGTCACTATACATTTCAAAAGTGCTGAACAAAAAGTTATATTGACTATGTCCAACCTATTTTGCTCATTAATGTCTTAATCAAAATGACGGATGGCCTCCTCTCCTCTCGTTGTCCCCTTATGCCGGTGAGTCTTTTATTTAAAGCCCCATATACTGCCCACCACTGCGACCTGTACTCTCTCGTTGGCTGGCCCTCACTTCATAATCGTTGCCACACCCACTGGCTCCAGGTCATCTACAAGACCATGCTAGGTAATGTCCCCCCTTATCTCAGCTCACTGGTCACCATAGCAGCACCCACCTGTAGCACGCGCTCCAGAAGGTATATCTCTCTGGTCACCCCCAAAACTAATTCTTCCTTTGGCCGCCTCTCCTTCCAGTTCTCTGCTGCCAATGACTGGAATGAACTACAATAATCTCTGAAACTGGAAACACTTATCTCCCTCACTAGCTTTACGCACCAGCTGTCAGAGCAGCTCACAGATTACTGCACCTATACATAGCCTTTCTATAATTTAGGCCAAACTACCTCTTTCCCTACTGTATTTATTTATTTTGCTCCTTTGCACCCCATTATTTCTATCTCTACTTTGCACATTCTTCCATTGCAAATCAACCATTCCAGTGTTTTACTTGCTATATTGTATTTACTTCGCCACCATGGTGTCACGTTCTTACCTTAGTTCTTTCATTATGTCTTTGTTTTGGTATGGTCAGGGCGTGAGTTGGGTGGGTTGTCTATGTTCCTTTTTCTATAATTTGGGATTTTTATGTTGGCCTGGTAGGGTTCTCAATCAGAGGCAGCTGTTTATCATTGTCCCTGATTGAGAACCATATTTAGGTAGCCTGGTTTCACTTTTGAGTTGTGGGTGATTATTTCCTGTTTAGTGTTTTGTCATTCACCTTACGGGACTGTTCTTTTGTTGTTTATTGTTTTTGTTCAGTGTTCATTTTGCTTCATTAAATTATGGACACCTACCACGCTGCGCATTGGTCTGACATTTCTTACTCCTTGTCAGAGGACGAAAACGAACGTTACACATGGCCTTTTTTGCCTTTACCTCCCTTATCTCACCTCACTTGCTCACATTGTATATAGACTTTTTTCTACTGTATTATTGACTGTATGTTTGTTTTACTCCATGTGTAACTCTGTCGTTGCATGTGTCGAACTGCTTTGCTTTATCTTGGCCAGGTCACAATTGTAAATGAGAACTTGTTCTCAACTTGCCTACCTGGTTAATTAAATAAAGGTGAAATGTAAAATGTAAATCTCTAAATTACAATTAAGTAATTAATTACATTTTGTTGTCCCAGGGTATTGTACAAGCAGCCTGCATTTTTAAAATGTTATGTTAAAGTCATATTGAGATCATAACATGGCTCTGGTCAGTACAACACAGTCAGGCCTAGAACTTTGTTCTGTTTCTCTAGATGTACTGATGTGGTGCCAGTGACCCCATGGTTGACACCCATCGTCTGGGAAGGCACCTTTGACGCTGTGCTAATCGACAACATCTACAAGCCCATGAACCTCACCGTAGCAACCACTGTGTTTGCCGTTGGAAAGTGAGCACAACTTTTTACATATATTCAAAAGGGAAGTTGAGCCATCAATACTTTTTCAACAATGCAACTATAAGGACATAAGTACCTGATGGCAGGTAATTAAATATCATGATGTTATCCTGATTTATGCCTTGAAACTGTCACGTTCCTTATAAGGATCGGACCAAGGCTCAGCATTGTATGCGTACATTCTTATTTATTTAAAGAATTACCACTGAACAAAATAACAAACCGTGACGCTATACAAACGAGTGCTGCCAGGCAACTACACATAGACAAGATGCCACCAAACACAAAGGGGAAATGGCTGCCTACATATGATCCCCAATCAGAGACAACGATAAACAGCTGTCTCTGATTGAGAACCATCTCAGGCCAACATAGAAATACAAAAACCCCTAGACCTACAACAACCCTAGACATACAAAAACCCTAGACAATACAAAAACTAGCGTACCCACCATAGTCACACCCTGACCTAACCAAAATATAAAGAAAACAGATATCTAAGGTCAGGGCGTGACAGAAAACGTTAATAATTGTACTACTTCATGTATTATACTATTAAAATAGTGACTTAAGCGACGTTGAGTGTGGTATGATCGTCGGTACTAAGCGCGCCGGTTACAGTATTTTAGAAATGGCCGGCCTTCTGACTTCACACGGACAACAGTGTCTCGGACAGGGGTACTCAACTCTTACCCAACGAGGTCCAGAGCCTGCTGGTTTGCTCTTCTACCTGATAATTAATTGCACACACCTGGTGTCACAGGTCTAAAATCAGTCCCTGACAAGAGGGGAAGAATGAAAATTGCAGTGGAACTGGCTACGAGGGAGTTGAGTTTGAAGGGTCTAGGGTTTACCAAGAATGGTGCGACAAAAACAAAACATCCAGTCAGCAGCAGTCCTGTTTACGAACACAGCTCGTTGATAAGAGGTTGAAGGAGAATGGCAAGAATTGTGCATGCTAACATGCGGGCCACAAACAGGCAAACAATGGTGCAGTATAAAAGTTGTGGGCAGAACGGCATCTTGAAATAACAAATCATTGGTCCATGTCACGGATGGGCTATTACAGCAGATGACAACACCAGGTTCTACTCCAATCAACTAAAATCAAGAAGAAGCCAGTACAGTGGGCACGCAATCACCAACACTGGACAATTGAGTAGTGGAAAACATTGATTGTTCCAAAATAATCCTGGTTCCTTTTGCGTCATGCTGATGGCAGTGTCAGGATTTGGCGTAGACAGCATGAGCGTTTGGCCGCACCCTGCCTAGTGTCAATGGTAAAGGCTGCTGTCGGTGGTGTAATAGTGTGGGGAATGATTTCCTGGCCCTGATACCGACTGAACAATGTTTCCATGTCCAAAGATTTTCGGCTGTTCTGCAGGCAAAGGGGGGTCCAACCCCTCCAACATCCAAATTAGATGTGTGTAATAAACTGGCCGCTGAGTGTATTTTGCATGATAACTACAATGAGGGGGAAAAAACTCTAAATGTCCAAAAATATAACACAATATGATAGGCAAGTCAGTTAAGAACAAATTCTTATTTACAATGACGGCCTACACCGGCCAAACCCGGACGACGCTGGGACAATTGTGCGCCGCCCTATTGGACTCCTAATCATGGCCGGTTCTGATACATCCTAATTTAGGTTTAACATTTCACCCGTTTCCTTTTCTGAGCGTTCTGTAATATAGCTTATACTCCATGTAGTCCTCGGACATTGATTACTTCAGTTTTACACACTCTTCATGACCATCTTTATTTATTTTTCTTGAAATAAATATAATTGACCACTTTCCATATGTTTGTGTTCTGTCACTACTTCTTATTTAGCCAAGGTCCAAGGTGATTTTTACGCTTAATTGGGATTCTCATAAAAATGTTAAATAGTGAGTCCCTCTGGTGGACAGTTATAGTACATGAAATACTGAGAAATTAAATTAAATTTATTCCATAGACTAAAAAAAAAAAAAAAACTTGTGAACTTATCATCTGGCAACCACAGCACGGTATCAGCAGAAGGGAAAGGCCAGAGAACACATACTTGGAACAGCTAAGGACCAACACCAGACTGGAGGAGGAGATTGTATCTGCAATGGAGGGCGGACAGCTCTGGAGGACACACCTTTCATCCCATCGACCAAAGATGACCAAATCCATATGGTGAGTACTGATATATATATATATATACACACACACACACACACACACACACACACATATATATATACACACAGCTCAAAAAAAGAAAGGGAACACTAAAATAACACATCCTAGATCTGAATTAAAGAAATATTCTTATTAAATACTTTTTTCTTTTCTTTACATAGTTGAATGTGCTGACAAAAAAATCTAACAAATTATCAATGGAAATCAAATTTATCAACCCATGGAGGTCTGGGTTTGGAGTCACACTCAAAATTAAAGTGGAAAACCACACTACAGGCTGATCCAACTTCGATGTAATGTCCTTAAAACAAGTCAAAATGAGGCTCAGTAGTGTGTGTGGCCTCCACGTGCCTGTATGACCTCCCTACAACGCCTGGGCATGCTCCTGATGAGGTGGTGGATGGTCTCGAGGGATCTCCTCCCAGACCTGGACTAAAGCATCCACCAACTCCTGGACAGTCTGTGGTGCAATGGAGCGAGACATGATGTCCCAGATGTACTCAATTGGATTCAGGTCTGGGGAACGGGCGGGCCAGTCCATAGCATCAATGCCTTCCTCGTGCAGGAACTGCTGACACACTCCAGCCACATGAGGTCTAGCATTGTCTTGCATTAGGTGGAACCCAGGGCCCAACCGCACCAGCATATGGTCTCACAAGGGGTCTGAGGATCTCATCTCGGTACCTAAGGGCAGTCAGGCTACCTCTGGCGAGCACATGGAGGGCTGTGTGGCCCCCTCATGGAGTCTGTTTCTGACCGTTTGAGCAGACACATGCACATTTGTGGCCTGCTAGAGGTCATTTTGCAGGGCTCTGGCAGTGTTCCTCCTACTCCTCCTTGCAAAAGGCGGAGGCAGCGGTCCTGCTGCTGGGTTGTTGCCCTCCTATGGCCTCCTCCACGTCTCCTGATGTACTGGCCTGTCTCCTGGTAGCGCTCCATGCTCTGGACACTACGCTGACAGACACAGCAAACCTTCTTGCCACAGCTCGCATTGAATCAAATCAAATTTTATTTGTCACATACACATGGTTAGCAGATGTTAATGCGAGTGTAGCGAAATGCTTGTGCTTCTAGTTCCAACAATGCAGTAATAACCAACGAGTAATCTAGCTAACAATTCCAAAACTACTACCTTATACACACAAGTGTAAAGGGATAAAGAATATGTACATAAAGATATGTGAATGAGTGATGGTACAGAGCGGCATAGGCAAGATGCAGTAGATGGTATCGAGTACAGTATATACATATGTATACATATGAGATGAGTATGTAAACAAAGTGGCATAGTTTAAAGTGGCTAGTGATACATGTATTACATAAAGATGCAGTAGATGATAGAGTACAGTATATACATATGAGATAAATAATGTAGGGTATGTAAACATATTTAGTAGCATTGTTTAAAGTGGCTAGTGATATATTTTACATCAATTCCCATCCATTCCCATTATTAAAGTGGCTGGAGTTGAGTCAGTGTTGGCAGCAGCCACTCAATGTTAGTGGTGGCTGTTTAAAACCTCTTAGGGAGGCTGCGAATTTTCGCAGCTTTTTGTTAAAAATCGCGCAACATTTCAGCTCCCTGCTACTCATGCCAGGAATATAGTATATGCATATGAATAGTATGTGTGGATAGAAAACACTCAGACGTTTCTAAAACTTGTTAAATCACGGCTGTGACTATAACAGAACGTGCGTTTCATCGAAAAGTGCAGGAAAATCTGATCACTGAAAATGGGAAAATATATCCATGCGCCACTTCAACCCATTGTTAAAAGTGACCAACATTAAATGGGGCCGAGGTTGCAATACCTACAGCTTCCACACGATGTCAACAGTCTTGTCATTTGTCTCGGATTTGTTTCTTGGTCAAACCGAAACAAGGCAGCCGATTTATTCCGGTCTCCAACAGGATGTTTTGGTTGAGACATATCCGGACATGATTTCAAGACGTGAAGCTAAAGAATATACATCGCCCCATAATCATTTTGATAGATTATTAACGTTTACTAATACCTAAAGTTGCATTACAAAAGTATTTCGAAGTGTTTTGTGAAAGTTTATCGTCAACTTTTTAATTTTTAAAAATGACGTTGCGTTATCAAACTCAGTTTTTCCTTGATTACACAGTCTTCATAGATCGATATCTAGGCTATATATGGACCGATTTAATAAAAAAAAAAAAGACCCAAATAAATGTTTATGGGACATCTAGGAGTGCCAAGAAAGAAGCTCGTCAAAAGGTAATGAATGTTTTATATTTTATTTCTGCGTTTTGGGTAGCGCCGTCTACCGCAAAATCTGTCGTGGTAGGTGACGTTGCAGTATTTTGGGGGTACATGCTATCAGATAATAGCTTCTCATGCTTTCGCCGAAAAGCATTTTACAAATCTGACTTGGTGGATAGATTCACAACGAGTGTAGCTTTAATTCACTACCTTGAATGTGTATTTTAATGAAAGTTTAATGAAATTATGAGTTTTATCAAAAACTATAGGTGGCGCTCTGAAATCCGCTGAGTGTTGTTCCTGCATGGGAACAGCATTCTGCGTCATCCTTAAGAAGTTTTAATTAACAGTCTGATGGACTTGAGATAGAAGCTGTTTTTCAGTCTCTCGGTCCCAGCTTTGATGCACCTGTACTGACCTCGCCTTCTGGATGATAGCGGGGTGAACAGGCAGTGGCCCGGGTGGTTGTTGTCCTTGATGATCTTTATGGCCTTCCTGTGACATCGGGTGGTGTAGGTGTCCTGGAGGGCAGGTAGTGTGCCCCGGTGATGCGTTGTGCAGACCTCACTACCCTCTGGAGAGCCTTACGGTTGTGGGCAGAGCAGTTGCCGTACCAGGCGGTGATACAGCCCGACAGGATGCTCTCGATTGTGCATCTGTAGAAGTTTGTGAGTGCTTTTGGTGACAAGCCGAATTTCTTCAGCCTCCTGAGGTTGAAGAGGCACTGCTGCGCCTTCTTCACGATGCTGTCTGTGTAGGTGGACCAATTCAGTTTGTCTGTGATGTGTACGCTGAGGAACTTAAAACTTACTACCCTCTCCACTACTGTTCCATCGATGTGGATAGGGGGGTGTTCCCTCTGCTGTTTCCTGAAGTCCACAATCATCTCCTTAGTTTTGTTGACGTTGAGTGTGAGGTTATTTTCCTGACACCACACTCCGAGGGCCCTCACCTCCTCCCTGTAGGCTGTCTCGTCGTTGTTGGCCATCAAGCCTACCAGTGTTGTGTCGTCCTCAAACTTGATGATTGAGTTGGAGGCGTGGCCACGCAGTCGTGGGTGAACAGGGAGTACAGGAGAGGGCTCAGAACCCACCCTTGTGGGGCCCCTTTGTTGAGGATCAGCGGGGTGGAGATGTTGTTGCCTACCCTCACCACCTGGGGGCGGCCCGTCAGGAAGTCCAGTACCCAGTTGCACAGGGCGGGGTCGAGACCCAGGGTCTCGAGCTTGATGACGAGTTTGGAGCGTACTATGGTGTTAAATGCTGAGCTGTAGTCGATGAACAGCATTCTCACATAGGTATTCCTCTTGTCCAGATGGGTTAGGGCAGTGTGCAGTGTGGTTGAGATTGCATCATCTGTGGACCTATTTGGGCGGTAAGCAAATTGGAGTGGGTCTAGGTGGAGGTGATATGGTCCTTGACTAGTCTCTCAAAGCACTTCATGATGACGGAAGTGAGTGCTACGGGCGGTAGTCGTTTAGCTCAGTTACCTTAGCTTTCTTGGGAACAGGAACAATGGTGGCCCTCTTGAAGCATGTGGGAACAGCAGACTAGGATAGGGATCGATTGAATATGTCCGTAAACACACCAGCCAGCTGGTCTGCGCATGCTCTGAGGGCGCGGCTGGGGATGCCGTCTGGGCCTGCAGCCTTGCGAGGGTTAACACGTTTAAATGTTGATGTGCCATCCTAGATGAGCTGCACTACCTGAGCCACTTGTGTGGGTTGTAGACTCCGTCTCATGCTACCACTAGAGTGAAAGCACCGCCAGCATTCAAAAGTGACCAAAACATCAGCCAGGAAGCATAGGAACTGAAGTGGTCTGTGGTCACCACCTGCAGAACCACTCCTTTATTGGGGTGTCTTGCTAATTGCCTATAATTTCCACTTGTTGTCTATTCCATTTGCACAATAGCATGTGAAATGTATTGTCAGTGTTGCTTCCTAAGTGGACAGTTTGATTTCACAGAAGTGTGATTGACTTGGAGTTACATTGTGTTGTTTAAGTGTTCCCTTTATTTTTTGTATATACAGTTCATTCAGGAAAGTATTCAGACCCTTTGGCTTTTCCCACATTTTGTTACGTTACAGCCTTATTCTAAAATGTATTACATGTTTTTTCCCCTCATCAACCTACACACAATACCCCATAATGAGAATGCAAAAACAGGTTAAGAAATGTTTGCTAATTTATTAAAAATAAAAAACTGAATTATCACATTTACAAAAGTATTCAGACCCTTTAGTCAGTACTTTGTTGAAGCACCTTTGGCAGCGATTACAGCCTTACTTGAGTGTTCTTGGGTATGAAGCTATACAAGCTTGGCACACCTGTATTTGTGAGTTTCTTCCATTATTTTCAGCAGATCCCCTCAAGATCTGTCAGGTTGGATGGGAGCGTTGCTGCACAGCTATTTTCAGGTCTCTCCAGAGATGTTCGATCAGGTCAAGTCCGGGCTCTGTCTGGGCCACTCAAGGACATTGAGGCTTGTCCCGAAACCCACTCCTGCATTGTCATGTCTGTGTGCTTAGGGTCGTTATCCTGTTGGAAGGAGAACCTTCGCCCCAGTCTGAGATCCTGAGCGCTATGGAGCAGGCTTTCATCAAGGATCTCGCTGTACTTTTCTCCATTCATCCTTCCCCTTGATCCTGGCTGGTCTCCAAGCCCCTGCCACTGTAAAACATCACCACAGCATGATGCTGCTACCACCATGCATCACCGTAAGGATGGTGCCAGGTTTTCTCCAGACGTGACGCTTGGCATTCAGGCTAAAGAGTTCAATCTTGGTTTCATCAGACCAAAGAATCTTGTTTCTCATGGTCTGAGAGTCCTTTAGGTGGCTTTTGGAAACCTCCAAGCAGGCCGTCATGTGCATTTAACTGAGGAGAGGCTTCAGTCTGGCCACTCTACCATAAAGGCCTGATTGGTGGAGTTCTGCAGAGATTGTTGTCCTTCTGGAAGGTTTTCCCATCTCCACAGAGGAACGCTGGAGCTCTGTCAGAGTGTTCATCATGTTCTTGGTCACCTGCCTGACCAAGGCCCTTCTTCACCGATTGCTCAGTTTGCCCGAGCGGCCAGCTCTGGAATGAGTCTTGGTGGTTAAAAAAAATTCTTCCTTTTAAGAATGATGGAGGGCATTTTGTTCTTGGTGACCTTCAATGCTGCAGAAATTTATTGGTACCCTTCCCCAAGATCTTTGCCTAAACACAATCCTCTCTCAGAGCTCTACAGACAATTGCTTCAACCTCATGGCTTGGTTTTTGCTCTGACATGCACTGTCAACTTTTGGACCTTTATATAGACAGGTGTGTGCCTTTCCAAATCAAGTCCATTCAATTGAATTTACAACAGGTGGACTCTAGTCAACTTATAGAAACATAAAGGACGATCAATGGAAACAGGATGCACCGGAGCTCAATTTCGAGTCTCATAGCAAAGGGTCTGAATACTTATGTAAAGAAGTTCTTGAAGTTTTTACTTAAAAATATTTGCAAAAATGTCTAAATTATTTTTCGCTTAGTCTTTATGGGATATTGTGTGTAGATTGATGAGGGGGAAAATGATTTAATCCATTGTAGAATAAGGCTGTAACGTAACAATATGTGGAAATGGTGAAGTGAGTCTGAGTCTGCGTCTCTCACATGGATATGGTTCTGTGCCATTCACTTTGAACAGGACTGTGTTTATAGCGTGAGTAGTCTCGAGTAAATGTGCTTGTTTCGATATCAAAGCAAGTGCTGCATATAGCCACCTGTGTACATTTGTTCATGTTCTTTGCTAGTTATTGAGTTATTAGCACAGTTATAGCTAATGTCTAGTCAAGAATGGGGAAGTGGTTGCTTCCTACAAGAGCGCAGAATGTGTTTTTTCATGCCATTCAGTCAAGAGCTTTTTTATGTCTTAAAGGGGAAGTGTTGTATTTTGAGACGGTCTTGAATAAGATAAGTAGCAAAGAGGCGAAGGGTAGCATAATTGGTATGTTTCTCTCTAATAATTGTATAGGAATAATAATTCATTTTATTTTGTAAAGAGGTTTCTTGCAACAAACACCACAACATTTTCGGTCACCTTGTCTGAAGGACAAGTGGATAGACGTCAAACCCTGCAAGTTTTTTTCAAAAGTCTCATGGAATATAGGCCTATATTGAAAACTCACACTGGCTGCTACAGGCAGAACATCTATTCCCATGTTAAAATGGTGTGGGATGCACTCTGGTAGGCCTACGAGATGGCCTACAGGGAGGAGGTGAGGGCCCTCGGAGTGTGGTGTCAGGAAAATAACCTCACACTCAACGTCAACAAAACTAAGGAGATGATTGTGGACTTCAGGAAACAGCAGAGGGAACACCACCCTATCCACATCGATGGAACAGTAGTGGAGAGGGTAGTAAGTTTTAAGTTCCTCGGCGTACACATCACAGACAAACTGAATTGGTCCACCCACACAGACAGCATCGTGAAGAAGGCGCAGCAGCGCCTCTTCAACCTCAGGAGGCTGAAGACATTCGGCTTGTCACCAAAAGCACACAAACTTCTACAGATGCACAATCGAGAGCATCACCGCCTGGTACGGCAACTGCTCCGCCCACAACTGTAAGGCTCTCCAGAGGGTAGTGAGGTCCGCACAACGCATCACCGGGGGCAAACTACCTGCCCTCCAGGACACCTACACCACCCGATGTCACAGGAAGGCCATAAAGATCATCAAGGACAACAACCACCCGAGCCACTGCCTGTTCACCCCGCTATCATCCAGAAGGCGAGGTCAGTACAGGTGCATCAAAGCTGGGACCGAGAGACTGAAAAACAGCTTCGATCTCAAGGTCATCAGACTGTTAAACAGCCACCACTAACATTGAGTGGCTGCTGTCAACACACTGACTCAACTCCAGCCACTTTAATAACGGGAATTGATGTAAAATATATCACTAGCCACTTTAAACAATGCTACCTAATATAATGTTACATACCCTACATTATTCATCTCATATGTCTACATATATACTGTACTCTATATCATCTACTGCATCTTTATATAATACATGTATCACTAGCCACTTTAAACTATGCCACTTTGTTCACATACTCATCTCATATGTATATACTGTACTCGATACCATCTACTGCATCTTGCCTATGCCGCTCTGTACCATCACTCATTCATATATCTTTATGTACATATTCTTTATCCCTTTACACTTGTGTGTATAAGGTAGTAGTTTTGGAATTGTTAGTTAGATTACTTGTTGGTTATTACTGCATTGTTGGAACTAGAAGCACAAGCATTTTGCTACACTCGCATTAACATCTGCTAACCATGTGCATGTGACAAATAAAATTGGATTTGATTTGATTTTGACTTTATGATCAAAAAGCCACAGCAGACTAAACTCGCGCCGGAAGTTGTACAGAATTTTCACAATGTTTAAGTTTGCACTCAGCAGAACTGAAATTTGCTCAGTGATGAAAAACATTAGAGGGAACATTGGGTACACGCAATATGGCAAAATTACACCTAGCCTATCAGAAGGAAAAGTGGGGCAACGTCTAGATATGGTTGTGTCTGGACTGGACCATTGCCTTCATATGCAATATCATCCACAACAGTCCTGAAGAGCAGGTGAAGGTCTCAAGTTTTGGTAATGCAATATGGAGGATGCACTTCATTGTGTAAAAACATCCTGCCATTGTCAGGGCAAAAGGGAAAATCCTTCATTACAGTGAGCCCATAGAAATGTGGATGGGGAAGGGGATTCAAAATAGCCTGACCAAGCACATTGTATTAGGTTACATGTACTGCCCTGAAAGCAAACAGAATTGAAACCAGGTGTATATATACCATTGTCACACCCTGATCTGGTTCACCTATCTTTGTGCTTGTCTCCACCCCCACCAGGTGTCTCCCATCTTCCCCCATTATCCCATGAGTATTTATACCTGTGTTTTCTGTTTGTCGTTGCTAGTTTGTCTTGTCAAGTCCTGCCAGCGTGTTTTCCCGGTTTCCAGTCGCGCTAGTTTCTAGTCCTCCTGGTTTTGACCATTCTGCCTACCCTGAGCCTGCCTGCCGTTCTGTCCCTGATTGATGCTGCCATGTATTACTGACTGTTGTGCATACCCTGAGCCTGCCTGCTGTCCTGTACAAGTCGGAATCTGATCTGGTTACGAACCTCTGCCTGTCCTCGACCTGCCCGTTGCCTGTTCCCCGTGTTATAATAAATGATCTAAGAACTGAACCATCCACCTCCTGTGTCTGCATCTGGGTCATATCCTGTGTCGTGATTGCCATATTTGACCAAAACCAGAAAGCATTGTACTTTTAACCAGGTGAATGAAGAGAGGTGACGTAGGAAACCCGAAGTGTTCATTATTCCATATTGCTTATACAGGCAATAGGCATGGAATAATAATGTTGAGTGAGCTAGCCTAGCAGGCAGGAATTTCACTGCACCTTTTACACATGCTGTAAACTGTGTACAACACATACAATGTCATTGCATTTAATCTCCCAATTGGAAGTAAGAGAGGGTTGTGTCTGGACACAGCCATTGCCTTCATATTCAGTATCATCCACCACAGTCCTGAAGAGCAGGTGAAGAAAGGGCTCAAATTTTGGGGAATGGTATCGATTTGGGGTCACTCACAAGTTCTTCCAATGAAAACAAAGAGACACAGGACAAATCCTTTTTAAAAAGGCAATATGGGGGATGCACTTCATTGTGTAAAAACATCCTGCCAATGTCAGGGCAAAAGGGTAAATCCTTCATGACAATGAGCCCATAGAAAAGTGGATGGGGAAGGGTTTTCAGAATAGCCTGACCAATCACATTGTATTGGGTTACATGTACTGCCCTGAAAGCAAAAAAAAAGGAACTGAAACCATGTGTGTATCTGCCATATCTGATCAAAAGCAGACGTTTGTACTTTTAACCAGGTGAATGAAGAGAGATGACCTAGGCAACTGAAGAGCTCATCATTACATATTGCTTATACATGCAATAGGCATGTAATAATAATGTTGTGTGAGCTAGCCTAGCAAGTAAGAATTTCACTGCACCTTCTATACATGCTGTAAACTGTGTACAACAAATACAATTGGATTTAATTTAATCTACCAATGTATTCAACCTAATGTTAAAGCACATTAATACAGCAATTTAGGATATCTAACATCCATATCTTCTCTTGTCTAACACTGCTTACCTAATGTCCCCATACATGATTTCTAAGCATCCATCCTCTCTAACACTGTTATCCCCAAAACATAAGGTGACCAGACGTCCCCGTTAAAAACTGACTGGAAAGTGAAATAATATTTTACGTGGCAAGAAAGACGGGACAGCAGAGTCTAGCGGTTGACGTCTCAATCGCGTTGTGCTTGTTTTGTCCAGCAGAGGGAGCTGTTCACTATATCATCTTCATTCACTCTCCTTCTACTAACTACTTGCTCATGCTAGTTTTAGAGAAAACTGATGTGGAAAACTCAGCCAGAAGCTAGCAAGTGTCAAATGAATCCACAACATCACCACAAACCTATTTTCAAGCCAGGTAAGTTACAATCATTTGAGATACTAGCTAATGATATGATAATGTCACAATTTATTATATACATATGTATCAAGCATCAGAGAAATTCTGATCTAGTATCAGGTCTCTGTACTTATTTATAGTGATCTGGAAGACAAAACTGATCCTAAATCATCACTACTTCTCTGAGAAGCTTAATACGTACTGCACCAGTTCTTTCTTTTTCTTTCTTTCTTTCTTTCGTTGTTCAAGACAAAATGGTCATTATTTCGCAAAGAATGTTCACCCCACTAATATTTCAAATGTTCTGTGTTTTTCAGAACTACAGTGCACAGGCGTGGGAGCTCATCGGGAAAGAGACAAAACGTCATCTGCAAAAATTGGATATCCTTGCGGCACAGATGTACTGATCATCCAGACTCATTTCAGAAGCTATGCCCTTACCAGTTTATAAAGCATTATTACAATCATGTGGGACCCTGTCAGTCTATTTATTATATTTAAATCAATCATTTATAGTTTATGTGAATAATTTATTATTTATATTTTGTATTTCCCTTTTGTACCTGTGTTGAACTGAACTGTATTGCCGGTCTACTATAAAAACCAGTGACAAAATAATATTGAAATGTGAATTAAAACGTATTTTGTATAAATTGTCCAAATTTCGTTCTTGTCTGAAACCAATGAGAGTGGATTTATAATATCTTATATAACCATCAGAGGGGATGCACATTAAACTTGTTGCTGATCAGTCACATGATAATTTCTACTTTCAGTTTATGTATGCTTGTACTTTTGTTTCTTTATGTAACTTATTGTTAATATGTTTTTGTACTTTGTGAGGGTTGCTGTTCATGTTTTTCCTGTTCGTTTTATGTGTGGTAATCACACTGGGGCTGTGGGCTGAAGGGGGTGGGGAGATCTGGGTGAGGAGTAGAGGATAATTTGGGGGACCAGGAACTTGACATTGTGGGATGTTTATTTATAAAGTCTGTCCAATGTATTAAACACCTGCATGTCTTACTATGATTGGAGGAGAAATAAGAAAAAGACATGGAAAGACAAAATGGAAAAAGAGACAAAAACAAGCAATACTTTTAATGGATAATAGTTTAGTCCCCTGATTATTGTATGACATTAGACAAAGTGTGTATTAAAATAGGCCAATGTGGCAGCACACAGTCCTTTCATAAGACTTGGAATTCCTGGATAGAATAGAGTTATTGTAGATATATACTGTTTAGCCATTTGTATAATGGTATGAGGTTATTATTTAACATCTAGAATGGTGTGTATGTGTGTTTATATTGTATGGTATAATACACAAAGCCCCACCTGTTTCATGCCCCACCTATTTAGCAAAAAATATAGTTTTGTTTTTGTTGTCGTTTCCTGTTTTGCATGTCATTTTGGTATTAATACGTGTCACTTATCAGTTTGCAAACAATGTATGAAAAAAATCTTTGAGTTAATAAAGCTGCATACAAACATGGTCTCTTGAGTAAGGCAGCCCCAAAATGCAGGTGTTTCAGACAAGCTCAGTGCTTTCTGTGGTGGTGGGGCAGCCATCAGACAATGCTGAGCATAGGGGTTGGTAATATTCTCTAGTTGCGCCTTGATTGTCTCAGTGTTCTGTCACTCATGGGGACACTACGTCACTGCAAAATCTACATGGAGAGCTCGAAAATTCAAGAATATTTTGAAGATAAATACACAACACAGAGAATGAGAGGACAAAACAAAAGTAGAGTACTAATGTTCAAAAGCGAATTGTTAATTGGAGTTTGGTTTAGGTTCAACGTCTGTTCAGAATCTGTGGAATGTCACTCCTGAGCCACGTTGTCATTGGTCTGTACATTGAGTCGGGGACAAGAGACTTTATTTTGCCATTGGCCAAGTTGTACTGCAAGGACTCGTGATTGGTCAACCCCAGGCTCGGGAGGGGGGTTATAAAAGGCATCTTGTTCCTATGTTCGGTGGGGAAAAGCTGAGGACAGGGGAAACTGAACATACAACGCCAAGAATAACATATTGTTGATATGTCCTTTCTGAAAAAAACTAATTTTCTCCCCCTTGATTTGCTTTGGATTTTGTGTTATTGAAGAATAACATAAATTGCTAACAGGTGCTGCCATAGAGTTACATTAGAAGTGCCCATCCAAGAAGGCTCAAGGTCATTGGCCACAGATAAGATGACGTTAAATCACGTTATATTTACCGTAGCTTTGATTGGACTGATCAAGTCAACATCCAGCGTTCAAAATCTTAGCTCCCAAGCCAGACAAGCAGTCATCATCATGACTCACGTTGACAATCTACTGTCAAATCCTTTTCAAGCCTTGTCATAGGAAGAGATGCTGTAGATAAAAAGTCTAAGTGCTCATCTGCCATTAGACATGAACATTACACAACAAGTTGGAAATTGCAAATTCAACAAATCAAATCCAAATCAAATCAAATTTTATTTGTCACATACACATGGTTAGCAGATGTTAATGCGAGTGTAGCGAAATGCTTGTGCTTCTAGTTCCGACAATGCAGTAATAACGAACAAGTAATCTAACTAACAATTACAAAATGAGTGATGGTACAGAGCAGCATAGGCAAGATACAGTAGATGATATCGAGTACAGTATATACATATGAGATGAGTATGTAAACCAAGTGGCATAGTTAAAGTGGCTAGTGATACATGTATTACATTAGGATGCAGTCGATGATATAGAGTACAGTATCTACGTATGCATATGAGATGAATAATGTAGGGTAAGTAACATTATATAAGGTAGCATTGTTTAAAGTGGCTAGTGATATATTTACATCATTTCCCATCAATTCCCATTACTAAAGTGGCTGGAGTAGAGTCAGTGTCATTGACAGTGTGTTGGCAGTAGCCACTCAATGTTAGTGGTGGCTGTTTAACAGTCTGATGGCCTTGAGATAGAAGCTGTTTTTCAGTCTCTCGGTCCCAGCTTTGATGCACCTGTACTGACCTCGCCTTCTGGATGACAGCGGGGTGAACAGGCAGTGGCTCGGGTGGTTGATGTCCTTGATGATCTTTATGGCCTTCCTGTAGCATCGGGTGGTGTAGGTGTCCTGGAGGGCAGGTAGTTTGCCCCGGTGATGCGTTGTGCAGACCTCACTACCCTCTGGAGAGCCTTACGGTTGAGGGCGGTGCAGTTGCCATACCAGGCGGTGATACAGCCCGCCAGGATGCTCTCGATTGTGCATCTGTAGAAGTTTGTGAGTGCTTTTGGTGACAAGCCGAATTTCTTCAGCCTCCTGAGGTTGAAGAGGCGCTGCTGCGCCTTCCTCACGATGCTGTCTGTGTGAGTGGACCAATTCAGTTTGTCTGTGATGTGTATGCCGAGGAACTTAAAACTTGCTACCCTCTCCACTACTGTTCCATCGATGTGGATGGGGGTGTTCCCTCTGCTGTTTCCTGAAGTCCACAATCATCTCCTTAGTTTTGTTGACGTTGAGTGTGAGGTTATTTTCCTGACACCACACTCCGAGGGCCCTCACCTCCTCCCTGTAGGCCATCTCACAATGAGAGGTTTGTAAGGAATCAGTGGCTACTTTCAAATAACTAGCCTGCTACTCAGTAGACTTGTGTGTGGTCCATGTTTGGGTTTAAAAGTTACAGACTAACCTACCTGTTGATAATGGGTGTCTTCAAATTAATATTGAATGTTGATGTACACATTCTCTTGCAAGCACTGCACCCGAAAATGACCCCTCTAGGTATTTAAAAAAATTACATGGTTGGGCAAGTTGTCAATTGTGTCCAGATTGAAAAAATAGCCTACATTCCATGCTCGGACACAATAATCAATGGTTTGTCAGCCCACTCACCAAATCCCGAATAAGTTTCATCTTGTGCTTATCCTCTCTTGGGTAGGGGGCAGTATTTTGAATTTTGGATTAATGAGGTGCCCAACGTAATCTGCCTGTTACTCAGGCCCAGAAGCAGGAATATGCATATGCATGGTAGTATTGGATAGGATGGATGTTTTTGTCTACATGTCGTGACCGCCTTGGAGCCAGTGGATTACTGAACAAAACGAGCCAAGAAAACTGAGTTTTTGGGACATAGAGGGACTTTATCGAACAAAACAAACATTTATTGTGTAACATGACCTCTTGTGACTACAAACATGTGAAGATCAAAGGTAAGTCATTCATTTTATCGCCATTTCTGACTTTTGTCAATCCTTTACTTGGTTTTAAAATGTTTGTATGCTTTTGTAAGCAGAGGGCTGTCCTCAGATGGTATGCTGTCCTCAGATGGTAACATTTGATGAATGTTAATTTTGAGTATTTCATTATTTTGAATTTGGCGCTCTGTAATTTCACCGGATGTTGCCCAGTGGGACACCATCATCCCACCTGCGCATAAGTTATTTATGATTTTTAGAGGAGCGTCCTTCCATGTTCATCCAGTCATATATATGCAACATGGAACACTCCACCATGTCAAACTGGTTATCATGACAGTCGGCTTTTAGCATCTAAATCTTGGTGGGGCAAACTCCCCCAAAAATGTTTATGCATGTCAGCAAAAGGAATACAACATAACACTAAAGAGAACAATATTTGCACAATAACGATGACAAATGGTGCCCACAAACTGCTAGGGCCTACATAAAGCTGTCCCAACAGCAGAGCTTTCTTTTCAGCGCCATGGAGTGAATCCATGCCGCTGCTACACCTGGCAATCAGCGGAGCCTTGTCGGGAAAGAGTTCATTCAGTCTCATTTACTGCCTTAAAAAAACACAGCTAATATGGCTGACTTGTTTAAACAAATTAGATTTCTACTGATAATTGAGATGTACAAACTACGGAATAAGGGGACTATGAGTGGATAAGAGGCAATCCATAATTTTGATGAAGACATTCATGAGCGAGCTAGGAGGGACGTAGTCAATATAACTATTTGTTCAGCACTTTTGAAATGTACAGTGACAGAATTCAGAACATGGGCCATGCTTACAGTATTCTCCCTGTGCACCAAGTCAGAACAGTAGTATAAAAAAAGAGGGCATGTAAGGAGACATTGAAAGCTCTTACAATATTCAATGATTACATTTCTCTACAACAGGATAGAGACTACATATGCACCATCATGTCAGGTCAGAACAGGAAATGGACCAACTTATTAGGGTGAGGCATATGGGCTACTAACAGATTACTACACAACATACACTTGGTATTACTTTCTTAGCTAGCGTATACATATCACCCTGGCATATTACATAACTTATGGAGCAGCATGCAAAACATTTCTGGACTCACCTTGTTGTGCTACGCTCACTTGAACAGGGAGGCGCTGCGGTCCATCTTTTGGGCACATCTTGTCATCAAACTTTGTCATCAAAGTCGGGCATTCTCTGGATTTATGGTGCTTCCAAAACCACTGGGAACTCAAGAAAAAAACTGGTTGAATCATGACGTCAGTAATCTTCAGGTAGGAATTCTAGAGATCCCTACTTGGAAATCCGAGTTGGATGACAGTTCAGAATGTATTTTCCCTGTCGGAGCTCTTTTTATTCTACAGAATTCCTAGTTGTTTGAACTCACTGAAGTCTGAGATTTCCCAGTTCCTAGTTTCCAATTGTTTTGAACACGGCAAAAGTCATGCTGGTTTGACAGCAAGGCCAATGTATTCAACCTTTTCTGGCCCGTGGTGTTGAAAGTTTATCCTTTTAATCTTGGAAAGAGACCCTTAAACCCAGACCACACACACAAGTTCACTGAATAGCAGGCTAGTTATTTGAAATTAGCCACTGATTCCTTACAAACCTCTCATTGTTGAATTTGCAATTTCCAACTTGTTGTGTAATGTTCATGTCTAATGGCAGATGAGCACTTATACATTTTATCTACAGCATCTCTTCATATGACAAGGCTTGAAAAGGATTTGACAGTAGATTGTCAACGTGAGTCATGATGATGACTGTTTGTCTAGCTTGCGAGCTAAGATTTTGAAAGCTACATGTTGACATTATCAGTCCAGTCAATGCTTTTGCAGATATATCTTAATTTAACGTCATTTAGCTGTGGCCAATGACCTTGAGCCTTCTTGGATGGGCAATTCTAATGTAACTCTATGGCAGCACCTGTTAGCAATTTATGTTTTTCTTCAATAACAGAAACTCCAAAGCAAATCAGGGGGAGAAAATTGGTTTATTGTGAGACGACAAATCAATATGTTACGCTGGGAGGTAGATGTTCAGATGTTCAGTCCCCCCTGTCCTCAGCTTTTCCCCACCGAATATAGGAACAGGATACCTTTTATAACCCCCCTCCCCAGCCTGAGGTTGACCAATCAGAAGTCCTTGCAGTACAATGTGGCCAATGGCCACATCCTGCCCCTGACGCAATGTACAGACCTATGACAATATGGCACATGTAGCACATGAAAGCACACTGAGGTCTGGAGCTTAGAGCAAGCACAACCCCTCCTGGCTGAATCCCCACTTTAGCCCGGCACGTTCGAGGCGCTGGCACAGGATGCACTGGGCTGTGCAGGCGCACTGGAGACACCTTGCGCAGAGCAGGCGCAGGATATCCTGGTCCGAGGAGGCGCACTGGAGACCAGGAGCGCTGAGCCGACACCACCCTTCCTGGCTGGATACCCCTCTTTGCTGGGCAGGTACGGAGAGCATGTACTGCACGCGCCGAGCTGTGACTGTGCACTGAAGGCACTGTGCGTAACACCGTAAAACATGGCACTTGAACCGTGACTAACTTCGCTCACCCTGCTCGTCAACCCGTGTGCTTCCCCAATGTTTATTTTTTATTTTTTTTAATTTTTTTTTTTTGGGGGGGTTGCCTCTGGTGCTCCCGTCTCTGCCGTAACTCCTGATCTCTCTATCTGCCGCCGCCTGTTTCCATGGCAGGCTTTTGACGCCTGCCATGATCTCCTCCCACATCCACGATGACCTAAATTCACTTCTCTCCCGTGCCCAGGATCCCTTCTCCGCCTGGCCATGCTTCTTGGTCATTTTGTGGTGGGTAGTTCTGTCACGACTCTCGTCGGAATGAGGATCGGACCAAAGCGCAGCATGGTAAGTGGTCATATTTTATTTCTCAAAAAAGACTCGAACAAAGTGAAAAAACAAAACAGTTCTGTCAGGTGCAGACACTGAACAGAAACTAACTACCCAAAAACACAGGTGGGAAAAAAAGGCTGCCTAAGTATGATTCCCAATCAGAGACATTTAGGATAGACAGCTGCCGCTGATTGGGAGCCACACTCGCTAAAAACAAAGAAATAGAAAAGAAATAAAGAACCTAGAATGGCCATTTTAGTCACACCCTGGCCTCACCAAAATAGAGAATATAAGCCTCTCTTGGCCAGGGTGTGACAGTGGGGCTCTGAGTATTATACCATACAATATAAACACACATACACACCATTCTAGATGTTAAATAATAACCTCATACCATTATACAAATGGCTAAACAGTATATATCTACAATAACTCTATTCTATCCAGGAATTCCAAGTCTTATGAAAGGACTGTGTGCTGCCACATTGGCCTATTTTAATACACACTTTGTCTAATGTCATACAATAATTACTGAGGTAATCCATTGATAATTATTAGCAGGATCCCCATGCCACTTAAAAAGTTATATATATATATATATATATATATATATATGACTAAGCTATATACATTTTTTATTTTTATTTTTTTGCCCACCAGCACCCTGCCTTGTTAAGGGGACTAAACTATTATCCATTAAAAGTATTGCTTGTTTTTTGTCTCTTTTTCCATTTTGTCTTTCCATGTCTTTTTTCTTATTTCTCCTCCAATCATAGTAAGACATGCAGGTGTTTAATACATTGGACAGACTTTATAAATAAACATCCCACAATGTCAAGTTCCTGGTCCCCCAAATTATCCTCTACTCCTCACCCAGATCTCCCCACCCCCTTCAGCCCACAGCCCCAGTGTGATTACCACACATAAAACGAACAGGAAAAACATGAACAGCAACACTCACAAAGTACAAAAACATATTAACAATAAGTTACATAAAGAAACAAAAGTACAAGCATACATAAACTGAAAGTAGAAATTATCATGTGACTGATCAGCAACAAGTTTAATGTGCATCCCCTCTGATGGTTATATAAGATATTATAAATCCACTCTCATTGGTTTCAGACAAGAACGAAATTTGGACAAGTTATACAAAATACGTTTTTATTCACATTTTCAATATTATTTTTTTACTGCTTTTTAAAGTAGACCGGAAATACAGTTCAACACAGGTACAAAAGGGAAACACAAAATATAAATAATAAATTATTAAAATAAAAAACAATAATGTATTATTTAAATATAATAAATAGACTGACAGGGTCCCACATGATTGGTTTCATGCTTTATAAACTGGTAAGGGTGTAGCTTGTCGTAGCAGAATCAGAATTCTTTAGGTAACATAGATAAGATGTTTTATTTTCATAATATGCTTGTGAGATACTTGTCATTTTGAATGTATTTTGTTGTACTATAGTGTTGGCCGTCTGCAGTTATCTATTCTCTGTCAGGGTTCAGTTACTTGGGCCACAGAAAGGGGAGAAGTCAAGCTTGTCGTCATATGTAAACGTAACTTTTAAACCATGTGAAGGGATGTTTGAGGGGGAACCAATTATCTCTTGGCTCCACAATGTCTGTGTGCCAGTCACTGTCTCTCTGTGATCTTGTCCAGGGGTGGGTGTATTTGATATATGCCATTGGGTGGGGTAATGGTGTTGGTCCTGAGTGGTACCAAGAGCGAGATAGGAACATAGTTTAGGAGACAAAGCTGAACGATAATTTATAGCCAATGCTGTCTGGCTATGTGTGTCTTTGCTATAAAGGATCTCAGTTGCAATGTGTAAGCACTCTCAGAAAATTCATTTATAGACACTGAATTGATCTGAGAGTCACAGGGTTGTGATGGAGCTCATAATAATTAAAGATGGACTTTATGATAACTCTGACTTGTGTGGTGGTTTGTTCTCATGATTTGGTAAATACAGGAAATTTCCACGACAAGCTTTTGAAATGAGTCTGGATGATCAGTACAATTGTGCCACAAGGATATCCAATCTTTGCAGATGACGTTTCATCTCTTTCCTGATGAGCTCCCAAACCTGTGCACTGTAGTTCTGAAAAACAGAACATTTAAAATATTAGTGGGGTGAACATTCTTGGCAAAATAGTGACCAAATTGTCTTGAACAACATAGAAAGAATGGTGCCGTATGCATTAAGCTTCTAGGAGTAGGAGAGCTGATTTAGGATCAGTTTTGTCTTCTAGATCACTATAAATAAGTACAGAGGAGACCTGATACAAGATCAGCACTTCTGAGATGCTTGATACATATGTCCCCAGAACTCACTATTTTTTTTAAAGAACACTGCTCCTGTTTACCCTAGTTTATATTCATGATTACATGTATTAAACACATTTCCATACGAAATCAAACTCACCATTTTTCTCAGAACCGTCCTATTCAACTTCTTGAAGTACCGTTTCAGTCTCCTCTCAGGTTTCATGGCAGGTGATACATGTCGGACAAAATTAAACAAAACTTTAGCATCATGCAGATGTAGGATCTTCATTTGATCCTTTTTTTTCTGAGAATTTTTCTGCACGGCAGGAAATTGAAATGTAATGTGTATTCAATGTTTCTAAATGATTCTAAAGATTGTAATTTCCACTTTAAAATACCAAACTTGCTGTGCCATAATGAAAAATGCATCAAAGCCTATGAAAACTTTCCATTAATTATAATCCACAATAATTTACATTTCTCATTGCTGCAATATTATTTATGTGATGTCGCAAACTGGCTCAAAATCTGTAATAACCCATATCCAGTGCGTTTGGAAAGTATTTAGGCCAATTCCCTTTTTCCAAATGTTGTTACATAACAGCCTTATTCTAAAATGGATTAAAGAAAAGATTAAGATTAAAGATTCATCAATCTACACACAATACCCAATAATGACAATGCAAAAACAGAAATACCTTATTTACATATGAATTCAGACCCTTTGCTATGAAACTCAAAATTCAGCTCAGTTGCATCCTGTTTCCATTGATCATCCTTGAGGTGTTTCTACAATTTGATTGGAGTCCACCTGAGGTAAAATCAACTGATTGAACATGATTTGGAAAGTCACACCCTGCTATTTAAGGCCCTACAGTTGACAGTGCATGTCAGAGCAAAAACCAGGACATGAAGTTGAAGAAATTGTCCGTAGAGCTCCGAGACAAGATTGTGTCGAAGCACAGATCTGGGAAAGGGTCCCAAAACATTTCTACAGCATTGAAGGTCCCCAAGAAAACACTGGCCACCATCATTCTTAAATTGAAGAACTTTGTAACCACCAAGACTCTTCCTAGAGCTGGCCGCCTGGCACAACTGAGCAATCGGGGGAGAAAGGCCTTGGTCAGGGAGGTAACGAAGAACCCGATGGTCACTCTGACAGAGCTTCAGATTTCTACTGTGGGGATAAGAGTGCCTTCCAGAAAGACAACCATCTCTGGTAGAATGGCCAGACGGATGACACTCCTCAGTAAAAGGCATATTGCAGCCCGCTTTGAGTTTGCAAAAAGGCACCTCCCTGAGAATAGGACTCTCAGACCATGAGAAACAAGTGTCTCTGGTCTAATGAAACCTATTTGGCCTGAATGCCAAGCATCACATCTGGAGGAAACCTTGCACCATCCCTACAGTTAAGTATGGTGGTGGCAGCATCATGCTGTGGGGATGTTTTTCATTGGCAGGGACTGGGCGACTAGTAAGGATCAAGGGAAAGATGAACAGAGCAAAGTACAGAGATATCCTTGATGAAAACCTGCTCCAGAGCGTACAGGACCTCAGACTGGGGCGAGGGTTCACCTTCCATCAGGACAACGACCCTAAGCATACAGCCAAGACAACGCAGGAGTGTCTTTGGGACAAGTCTCTGAATGTCCTTGAGTGTCCCAGCAAGAGCCCGGACTTATGCTAAAATGATCGAACATCTCTAGAGTGACCTGAAAATAGCTGTGCAGCGACGCTCCCTATTCAACCGGATGGAATTTGAGAGGATCTGCAGAGAAGAATGGCAGAAACTCCTCAAATACAGATGTGCCAGGTTTGTAGCATGATAGCCAATAAGACTCAAGCCTGTAATCACTGCCAAAGGTGCTTCAACAAAGTTCTGAGTAAAGGGTCTGAATACTTACGTAAATGTGATGTTTCAGTTTTGTATTGTTATTATGTTTGAAAAAATATCTAAAACACGGTTTTTGGTATTGTGTATAAACTGAAGAGGGGAAAAATCCATTTAATCAATTTTAGAAAAGGTATGTAAGGTAACAAAATGTGGAAAAAGTTGAACACATTATATGTACTTTATAAGTCCATTTCTCCACTTGTAGAGTTAGTAGGCTACAACTAAACCAGGGCTCTCCAACCCTGTTCCTGGAGAACTACATTCCTGTAGGTTTTCACTCCAACCCTAATCTACCACACCTGATTAATTAGGTAGTTGATAAACTTAACCAGGTTAGTTACAACTGGGGTTGGAGCGAAAACTTACAGGAGGGTAACTCAACATAAACGGGATTGGAGAACCCTGACCTGAACAGGGATTATACTTTAAATAGACCCTTACTTAACGCAGGAATTAAGGTTTTCAAATTGTTTTTCTAGAATTTTGAGGAAATCGTCCAGGTTTTTCTTGTCCCAGGTGACGGACTTCATATTCCCATCAAACAGTTTTGTGATTTTATAGATGACCTCTTTCCGGAATCTGACTTTGTCCTCAACCTACACAGGAAGATATAAAAAGAAGATTATAAACAGTATAGGCTTCCGTTATGGCATTAATATAACATTGGGTCAAGACCTCAAAACCAAACCATATCAGAACACGATTAGTAAAAATTCTAGCCTTTACCTCGGCATCATCTATGTGTCTGTAAAGTGATGTTGGGAAAAGGACAGGGGCATTCTGCTTTGTGATATCTCCTCCCTGGAAAACAATCAATATAGTGTGTTAAGTCACGTGTCAAATGCTTCAAGAGCAATCAAGACAGACATAAAGTATAGCTTATACTGCAAGTACAGCAGGCCTAATGTTGATAGCGTCTCTTGATATCTCTGTCATTATAGCCTTAGCGCCCTTTTACTATGTATATTCAAATATAGGCTAACAGTTTTCTAACACAGATGCTAAACATGAAACATATGACTATTTTTCTGGGTTGGTTGTTTTGCTGTCCTTAATCTATGCATTCAGTCTCCTTTTACAGTGTGCTGATAACTCACCATCTGGTCCAGCAGGGAAAGGTATTCTGCGCTCAAGTGACCGTAGTGGTGTCGAATCCAGTCACAGCAATGACACGCTCTGCATACTGCAAATAATAAGAAAAATACAAGTCCAACTCTGCATTGTATGCATTGTAAACAGCAATTTGTTTCGCTATTAGTTTTCCGTATGAGTTTGAACATATTAATTGTGTTAAGTAGTTTTATCTGGAATTGGGAAAGGGAAAACTGTATGGAGAATTTCCCACCGATCAACCTACCGGAGGCGGTGACTTCCATTTTCCAGACTAGCGCATACAGCAATTGGAATTCCATGCCTGCTCCGTCTCCCGGACTAAAAAAAAAAGTAAATCTATACACATTCTCGTTGAAATCAGCTTTAAATTATAATTGAACCACGAGATATGATTATTCATTTTAGATATCGTCTAGACTATTACTAGCGATTATAGGCTATTCGCGAGCTTTGCTTTCAACTGCTAATAACTTCGCTTGAACCGAAAAAAAGTCCGATAATATCATCGAAGGCGAAATAAAACCCACACTTCTTAAGAAATGTAGCCATATGAGACATTCATTTAGTGGTTTTCGATCAAAGTTAGTCCGAAATATTGTTCCGTAGTCCTCTGCTGTTGCGCTACAACTGAAAAGTGAATGGGAAACGTCAGCGTCAATACCCACATCACCCAACTTTCATTTTCACAATGACGTAACCAACTTTCACCTTGCTGTTGTCTGCTGTGGATGCAATGTTGACAAGCAGCGACAACATGATTTGTTGGAACTTTCTATTTTCTGTGTGTGTGTGTGTGTGTGTGTGTGTGTGTGTGTGTGTGTGTGTGTGTGTGTGTGTCATAGTGCTGTGCACGTTTTTGACTTTGCAAGGTCAAAACTTGGCATTGGTTAATTTCTACATTTTTCTATATAATATTGGGATTAATTCATAATATTCAAAGCCTGTTCAACTGTAAAGATCATATACTGTAGGGAAGTGGTCACCAAAACTGTCTGCACGGTCCTGGAGACCAGCAGGAGAAGGTGCAGGCTTTTGTTCCAACCCAGTTCGAACACACCTGTTCCATCAGGGTCTTGATAAAATGTCATGGGTGGAATCATATTGAAATGTCATGTTATAGGCTAAAATTAAAGATGTAGCCTAATTATTCTGCTGCATTTATTCACTCCAACTCTCTGAGATGCTTTATAAATACGGGCCTTGGTGTTATTCTATATAGCCTTAATAGGACCAGCCATGAGGAATCATAATCGTGACACTTGAAACGTGATACCAAATAGTCAGAGAGCTATATTTCCCATCACATATAGTTTTACAAATGTAAGTTTAGGGGTTTGGGTAATTGGAACACTAGTAAGCAGGACAATAACAGTAGCAACAGGGCTGCGGCCACAACACAGAACCACTGATAGAATCGTTGCCGTGTGACGATGTTCAAAGTGTTGAAGTGGCTGAAGTCTTAGTTGGTTTTAGAGCTAGTAGTGATACCTGTCAATGGTGCTGAAACGTCTTCTTACGTCACATGACACGCCTGTGTTGGACGCATTTTGGGGTTTTCCCAGCTGTTTTACACAAGTTGTGCGATGTCATCAGTTTCACCTGAGTCTTCTCCCCAGTAATCATAGACACCTTTGGCCGAGGTATCGAATTGGGAATATGTAGTTTGGAGAGCGTTTGATATTGGGAAGACTTTGCCAAGACATTATAAAATGTAATGTCTAACCGACATATCAACGATGTAGAACTATAGAATTTAGAATGTGTAAGAGGTCAATGAGCAAACAATGTCTAAACTGCATCTTCCCAATGTGTACAGGATGCATCGTGCCTACCCACTAAGCACGGTGTTGTCTGGACAGGCCTTCTTTATTTGGTCAGATTTTTGCTTTGATTGTTAATTTCATTGTCCATTGATAAATTTGGACAGCACAGTACAGTAGAGAACAGCAGAGTACAAATCATTACAGTGGAGTGTACAGTACAGTACAGTTCATTACAGTGGAGTGTACAGTACAGTACAGTAGTACAGTAGAGCACAGTTCATTACAGTACAGTGTACAGTACAGTAAAGTAAAGAAAAGTATAATTCAGTACAGTGGAGAACAGCAGGGTACAGTTCATTACAGTGGAGTGTACAGTACAATACAATACAGTACAGTACAGTACAGTACAGTACAGTACAGAAGAGTACAGTAGAGCACAGTTCATTACAGTACAGTGTACAGTACAGTACAGTTCATTAAAGTGGAGTGTACAGTACAGTACAGTACAGTACAGTACAGTACAGAAGAGTACAGTAGAGCACAGTTCATTACAGTACAGTTTACAGTACAGTAAAGTAAAGAAAAGTATAATTCAGTACAGTGGAGAACAGCAGGGTAAAGTTCAAAGTGGAGTATAATTCAGTACAGTACAGTACAGTACAGTAGTACAGTTCAGTACAGTGTACAGTACAGTACAGTTCAGTGGAGTGTACAGTACAGTACAGTACAGTACAGTACAGTACAGTACAGAAGAGTACAGTAGAGCACAGTTCATTACAGTACAGTGTACAGTACAGTAAAGTAAAGAAAAGTATAATTCAGTACAGTGAACAGCAGAGTACAGTTCATTACAGTGGAGTGTACAGTACAGTACAGTACAGAAGAGTAGGGTAGAGCACAGTTCATTACAGTACAGTGTACAGTACAGTGAAGTAAAGAAAAGTATAATTCAGTACAGTGGAGAACAGCAGGGTACAGTTCATTACAGTGGAGTGTACAGTACAATACAATACAGTAAAATAAAGGAAATTAACATACAGTAGAGTACAGTTCATTACAGTGGAGAGTACAGTACAGTACAATACAAATTAGTACAGTAGACTACAGTTCACTACAGTACAGTGTTTAGTACAGTAAAGTAAAGGAAAGTAACGTACAGTAGTGTACAGCACAGTAGAGTGTAGCCTACTTTACACTAATTTACTAAACTGTAAAGGTACTCTACTGAATTACACTATACTCTACTGTATTGAATTAATATCTACTGTACTGTACTATCCTATACTTTATTGTACTCTACTCTGCTCTATTGTATTGAACTGTTCCATACCATACTGTGCTGTTCAAAGTTGTGAAACAGCCTAAATGTCTATGATTGGTTCCGATTTGGTCTGGTCATTACATGTTGGTCATTCAGCAGACACTTTTATTCACAGCGACTTACCGTGCATTCAACTAAGGTACAGTGCATTCAACTAAGGTACAGTGCATTCAGCTAAGGTACAGTGCAGTGCATTCAACTAAGGTACAGTGCATTCAACTAAGGTACAGTGCATTCAGCTAAGGTACAGTGCAGTCCATTCAACTAAGGTACAGTGCATTCAACTAAGGTGCAGTTCATTCAACTAAGGTACCGTGCATTCAACTAAGGTACAGTGCATTCAACTAAGGTACCGTGCATTCAACTAAGGTACAGTGCATTCAACTAAGGTACAGTGCATTCAACTAAGGTACAGTGCATTCAACTAAGGTACAGTGCATTCAACTAAGGTACGGTGCATTCAACTAAGGTACAGTGCATTCAACTAAGGTACAGTGCATTCAACTAAGGTACAGTGCATTCAACTAAGGTACAATGCATTTGGAAAGTGTTCCGACCCATTGACTTTTTCCACATTTTGTTACGTTACATCCTTATTAAAACTTTTTTTTTTAAAGAATCTTCTTCAATCTTGACACAATACCCGATAATGACAAAGCAAGGTAATCAGAAAAGTTTGCAAGTTTATAGAAAATAATAATTATATCCACATACTGTCCATAATGTAAATGCATCCAACACACACACACACACACACACACACACACACACACACACACACGAAGGACTGATTCAGGCAGTCTCCCCTGAATACTTGATGTTGAGATGTGTCTTTTACTTGAACTCTGTGAAGCATTTATTTGGGCTGCAATTTCTGAAGCTGGTAACTCTAATGAACTTCCCCTCTGCAACAGATGTAACTCTGTGTCTTCCTTTCATGTGGCTGTCCTTATGAGAGCCAGTTTCATCATAGCTCTTGATGGTTTTTGCAACTGCACTTGAAGAAACATTCAAAGTTCTTGAAATTTCCCGCAATGACTGACATTCATGTCTTAAAGTAATGATGGACTGTCATTTCTCTTTGCTCATTTAAGTTGTTCCTGACAGAAATATGGCCTTGGTATTTTAGCAAATAGTGCTATCTTCTCTATACCACCCCTAACTTGTCACAACACAACTGATTGGCTAAAACGCATTAAGAAGGAAAGAAATTACACAAATTAACGTTTAACAAGGCACACCTGTTAATTGAAATGCATTCCAGGGGACTCAGAGAATGCCAAGAGTGTGCAAAGCAGACATCAAAGCTGGGTGGATACTTTGAATAATCTCAAATATAACATATATTTGGATTTGTTTAACACTTTTTTGGTTACTACATGATTCCATATGTGTTATTTCATAGTGTTGATGTCTTCACTATTATTCTACAATGTAGAAAATAGTAAAGATAAAGAAAAACCCTGAGGTGTGTCCAAACTTTTGACTGGTACTGTGTTTATATACTCCGGACTCCGACATATTTCTATGTTTCTTATGTCCATTCATTTTCTTTTAGATGTGTGTGTATTGTTTTGTATTGTCAGATATTACTGCAGTGGTAGAGCTAGAAAAACAAGCATAAAGCTATACCCGTTAAAACGTCTGCTAAATGTGTGTATGCGATAAATTACAATTTATTTGATTAAAAAAGATTACAGCTGTAGAGGACACATTTATTTAATTATAATATATTTCATTATTACAATAACAAACATTTCCTATCAGGTTGCAATAATAAATAGAGTCTGCAATGGCCTTCATGAATACAAAAAAAATACACGGAAACAATGATACATTAGGCTATGTATAGCCTAAGTCAATCACATAACTATTCAGAATAAAAAAATGATTTTACTCCTCGGAGTTGTGAATACATGACTACACAATAAATAAATACGTTAAAAAACAAATAAGTAAACATGTAAAAAAATAGTTAGATACATGAATAGATAAATAGATATATAAATAACAAATATCTACACAACACACACATAACGCTCATTTGCTACTTAATATTGTGTCTAGTCTTTGTAGGTGTGCCAGCACCACTGTCCTTATGTCTTCCCAGCCGCTTGCGCTGTAATCCTGCATAAACGAAATACACTTGTCAATATTTTAGAATAGACACATATTGTATCATCACATAAATACATCCAGATTTGGTGAATGTACTCTCTTTGTAAGACAAATGGATCAACCTACCTCGCGTTTCAAGTAATGCTTCAGGAACTTGAAGTGAAGGCTCATCTTTTTGTTCACTCTGTTGACAGATTTTGATAGTCTAGTTTTCATAGCCTTTACCTGTTAGAACAGAATACAAATCACTAATTTAATGTTATGTTTTGAATAACATGTAACTACTTATATTATAATCAAGAAGGATAGTATAATGTTTTCCTTTTTGCATTAATGTTAAGAGGCGAAAATCACAAATGACATACGCATTGGTCCAGCTCCGAGGTCTGGCGATAGAGGTCATTCATAAACTTGTCAACTCCTTTCTGGTCCCAGGCGGTGGACTCATATTTACCACTGCTGAACAATTTCTTTATAGCGTTCAGAGTTTGCGAAATGAAGGCAATCTGTTCGTCAGCCTAGAAGAAGAGTGATTTGTATTAGTATATGCCTTATGAATTGATGGCAAATATCGAAAAATTCTAGCAAATTGTAAATTCGTTATAACCTAATTATATACAGTGCATTCGGAAAGGGTTGAGAACACTTCACTATCTGTACATTTTGTTACGTTAAAATTTAATAAATATGATTTCATTCATCAATCTACACACAATAACCCATAATGACAAAGCCAAAACATGTTTTTCGACATTTCCGCTAATTTATGAAAATCAAAACCTGTTTTTGCTACTTCATTATGGGATATTGTGTGTACATTGATGATGTTTATTTATTAATTTGTAATCCATTTTAGAAGTGGTCTGTAACATAACAAAATGTGGAAAAGGTGAAGGGGTCTGAATACTTCCCGAATTCAGTGTTTAACCCACTCTTAGAAAAAAAGGTTATGGATAGAACAAAACATTTTTTATGCATATTTCTTACCTTGAAATTATTGACTTGTCTGTATTGTTTGTCAGGGAAAGTGATCTGAGGTCCTCGAGAGACTTCATGACCCTGAGATGCCAAAAAATATAAACAAAATATTGCATTATTATTATTGTACAAAATTATTGTACACAGGTGTCAGGTCATTTAAATGAAACATAGCAGCTCATGAAATGTTGAAAAGATGACAAGAGTTCAATGAACAGGAACGAGTGAATAAACTTGACCCTATATCCTACCATTTTCTGAAGCATCGTTATGGTGTTGTTGCTGAACACTTGGAACATGCTCGGAGACCGAGGCAGTGTCTTCATCCATGTGCATCCGAGTGTTTTATTCCAGGTGCAAATCGTCATGACCAAGCACATCCAAAAGCTGATTGAACCCATTTTAGCGTCGGTCTACTGTAGTTCTCGGTCTGTCCGCAATCAACGTTGGTGCACTTCCGAATGATAGACTACTTCGTATAATTCCGACAAAAGTAAGTTTTCCGCAACGGATAAAGAGATAAAGTGTTCTTCCTGACTGAACAATACCAGTTCTTCCACCCAAGTTCTGCCATTCTCCAACCTGTGTCGATCCTTTATACAACGAGTCTGCAAGGTGTTCCAAAAGTGAAAGGTGGAAGTTCCCCTACACTTTCATACCTGAGTGTTGTTGTACGTGTGGAGAAAATGCACCGAAAGGACAGGTGCACCTCTCGAATAATTGTTACATCTTGAGCTATTTGCTATTTTATCATGACATTTTGGCCTTTCAACCAGGATGTTTTTGATGAAAAAAATAAACATGTGAATCCATCGGACTATGGCCTAAATAAATATCACCATATAGAACAAATTTAGTTTGGCCTTTCACTTCGAAAACCAAAGTATTTCATGTTTGAAAACGCAACACCTTTTCAGTTGCACACAGAAACGTTGGTGTCAACTACGTTGTAACCACCTGCTTAAAGGGTAATTGTGGTTTGTGGACCCCAACTGTCTATGTAAAGATACAGATCAACCTTGCATGGGTTGTTTGAATTAGACACTCAATGTGACTTTATTTCGTTTTAGAAATAGGTTTGGGTGGTCTGAAAAATTTTGATAGACCCCCTTCTATATGCTCCCGGTTTTCAGAAAAAGACACTGGTAGCCTATGAAGTGCACAGGCAGTACTGACCTTGGGAATACTGCTTAAACTTGAGCCTATATTGCGGGGGCTTTTGAATCTGGGCCAATAGGAATGTGTGCGTACAATAGGTCTTTCAGGTAGATAATCTTTCAAAGTATTCAATAGTCTTGTCTTTAATGGACTTGTAAATACATATTTTATTTATTGCTCCAGTTATGTAAGTTGATGGGACCTGTAACGGTTCTCTTGTGGTGAAGGAGAGTCGGACCAAAATGCAGCGTGTAGATTGCGATCCATGTTTAATCAAACAAACGTAACACGAATACACACAAAACACTACAAAACAATAAACGTAACGAAAACCGAAACAGCCTATACTTGTGTCAACTGACACAGCGACAGGAACAAAGACACTAAGGACAATCACCCACATAAACTCAAAGAATATGGCTGCATAAATATGGTTCCCAATCAGAGACAACGATAAACACCTGCCTCTGATTATTAGAACCACTCCAGAATAAGACCTTTAGATAACCCCACTAGCTACAATCCCAATACATACACACCAAAACCCCAAGACAAAACACACCATAATACAAAAACCCCATGCCACACCCTGGCCTGACCCAATACATGAAGAAAAACACAAAATACTTAGACCAGGGCGTGACAGGACCTCTGCATCTATTACCTTTCCTCCCCAGCGACTGAAGAGTATAGGCTTTGTTTTAAGAGCGATTGGTATTCTCCATTGAACTAACATTCAAAATATAATAATGATTATGTTGCATAATATCCAGTATATACTTTATATTATTAATAACTATATGAATAAACCATTTTTTTACAGTGATAAAATGCCACAGTCATATGATGTCTTGTCTAAAAGTGTATTCTAAAGGCGTTTGTTGTTTTTCATTGAAGATTATGTTGGTATGGTAATATGGTAACATTTCATTGAGAAATTGGTCTTCATTAATCGGTTGATTCAGGTCACACATCTTTACATTTTTGGTTCTATCTAGAACTTATTACTTATAAAGAACAATATTACCTTATAACACGTGTTTTAATAAACTTTTATGCAAAATGTAACTACAACATGCTACCATGACACGTATATTCTTGGCATTTTTGTTAAATTCTTCTGAAAATGTCTCAGGATGCCCTCAATTTCAACTCTCAAGACCTCCCGTGGGCACGAACTGATTTTGGAAAGAAAAAGCAGGAAACGAGTATATTTGATTTTATTTTAAAATTAAACATGGCACACATAGGCTTACATCATAGTCATAGGGACCCCAAAAAAAACAAAAAAGTAAACATAGGAGATGTTTTACCTCATGTGAAAGAAAGTCATCCAGCTGTTTGAAGTAGTTCTTCACCTTGTCTCCAATGCGAGGGATAAGATGCACACTCATGTTTCTAACCCGGAAAAAATAGTAAACCTAACAAACAACTTTAATATGAATTTCCTTGTGAATAATATTAATACAATGAATTACACGGATACTATGATTAATAAGGTAATAGCCTACTGTGTAATGCAATGAACAAATACAACAACATCACCAAAAACCTCCACATTCCGAATAGGTAATACTTTGTCGAGCAAGAAGGACCTGCAGCTCCCCTAATGTGATAGTGTTCCATTGTGTCAGGTTTTGTTGATAGAGCTGACCTGCCAGTTGTGTCACGACTCCGACCGAAGGTGGCTCCCCTTCCCTTTCCGGTGGCGCTCGGCGCTCGTCGTCACCGGCCTACTAGCTGCCGCTAATTCTTTCCTCCCCCTCCTCATGTGTTTATTGGTTACACCTGTTTTGAGTTTGTTGTAATTAGTTGGGCTTTATTAGTCAGCCGGCCCGCCCGTTTCTTTGTACGGGATTAGTTATTGTAACCTTTGTGTTTGGTGTAGACGAACGTGTTGGTTTATGTTCGTGGAGTTTGCGGGACAGTTTTCGTCCCCAGGGTCTGGGGCATTTGTTTTGAGCCCCCAGTGTTTCGTGGAGTGGCCGTTGTTCACCGTGTGTGAATTAAAAGAGCACTATATTGAACTCTCTGTTTCCTGCGCCTGACTTCCCACTCACGACACCCAGAACGTTACAAGTTTAAACGCAAGGCTCAGTGTGCATAGCTTTTCTCCCACCGGTAATAAAAAGAATAACACACAGTGTAACCAATTCAATCAAAGACTAACACTGAATATTTTATAGCCTCGCATAATCTTCATATTGGCTATTTAAGCATCACCTATAATGAAAACGTTGGAACTTAGACCATTATCCATGCTCCTCTAGGATACAGCTGGGTCTCCCCCTGACCACACACAAACACCACAAAGTCATAACCCATTTCTATAATTTATATTCTTAAAATTGGATTTTAAACATAACTCTAACATTTACAACACTGCTAACGGCTCAGACTAAGACCAAGATGCAGACACAGGAGGCGGATAATACAAGTCTCAGAGTTTATAATATTACAAGAGGCAGGCAAAAGGTAAGCCAAGGCAGGCAAAGATTCGTAATCCAAATCAAATTCAGGCAGATACAGGATGTTAGACAATTGGTAGGTCAACGCAGGCAAAGAGACGTAATCCTGGAAACAGGAGACAATGGGCTGTGAGACAGAGGTTTAGTCCTAGACACATGAAAAGTGGAATGTATACGGAGGGTGCGGGGAAACAGGAGACGGACAGCAGAGGGGCTAAGGATTTTAGAGTTGTGGAAATGGCCAATGAAACAAGGGTAAAGTTCACGAGACTCCACCGGGAGGGGCTGGTCCTGAGTGGAAAAATATATCTTCTGCACGAGCCGATAGCGGGGATCAGCGGTCCGTAGGTGATCCGCCTGTCGCCGATACCTAGATGTGGTCTTCCAGGTACTCCGGGCTCTCTTCCAGGTATGCCAACAGCGGCAGACGGACATTGGGGCAGAGGGTATGCTAACTTCTTCCTCTTGCTCAGGAAAAAGCGGGGCTGAAATCCCAAGTAACACTTGAAGGGCGATTAGGGAAGGGTGTTACGGGCGTAATCCACCCACACAAGTTGCTGGCTCCAGGTGGTGGGGATGGCGGAGACGAGGCAATGAAGAGCCGTCTCCAAGTTCTCACTGGCTCGCTCTGACTGACCGTTAGATTAGGGGTGAAAACCAGAGGACAGGCTGTCCGGAGACCAAATGAGGGTGCAGAATGCCTTCCAGAACTGAGGACCACGATCGGAGACCATATCGACCGGAAGTCCATGGATATGGAAGAAGTGCTGCACCATGACTTGAGCCATCTCCTTGGCTGAGGGTAACTTGGGAAGGGGAATAAAATGGGTGGAAAGAAGACCTATCCACCACTGTCAGGATTGTGGTAATGCCATCTGATAGAGAAAGACCAGTAACAATGTCCAGAGAGATATGGGACGAGGGGCGGTGAGGAACAGGGAGTGGTTGAAGAAGGCCATCCGGAGCATGCCGCGGAGTCTTATTTTGTGCACACACAGTGCAGGCGTCGACGAATGTGGAGACTTCAGGAACCACGGATGGCCACCAAAAGCGCCGGATGACAGCCAGGGATATTATTCACACAATTGAATGATAATTATTTGTTATTATTTATTTCATGAATGTGGTCCAACTGTTTGCAAAAGTAGTGGTTCTCAGGATTTGAGAGCAACTTCCCCTGTCTCTGTAATGTCAAAGGATAGTGGAGAGTGAATATCAAACAATGATTAAACCTCAGATCCACAAATGAGCTTTTAAAGCATGTCTGCAAGATTTTTTAGACAGGCATAGATCAGGTGAGGTTAATAAATAATCCCAACAAACTGAATATTTTGAGTAAGGTCAAGTATGGTAATTCATCTCTGGATTGTGTATAATTGCAACCAGAAACTGCAAATATCTCAACATCCTTCCTAAATGAGCGGTGGGAGTGAATGGAAACTCAGGAATGTCACTATGAGGCTAAAGATTATTTTAAAATAGCTACAGTGTGTATTGGCTGAGCAGATAGAAAACTCTGCTTGGGATAAACACCATTCTATTCACTCCACATTACAGGCCTGAATGACAAAGTGAAAAGAAGTAAACCTATTCAAAAATAACTCATTCTAAAACATCCAATCGGGTTGCAACATGGCAACGACAACATGGTAAATTTATTAACTTTTGTAACTAAATCAAAAATGCTGTGGCAAATCCAACACAATACATCACAGAGTGAAACTCAAATCAAATCAAATTCAATTTTATTGGTCACATACACATGGTTAGCAGATGTTAATGTGGGTGTAGCGAAATGCTTGTGCTTCTAGTTCCTACAATGCAGTAATAACCAACGAGTAATCTAACCTAACAATTTCACAACAACTACCATATACACACACTATAAAGGAATGAAAGAATATGTACATAAAAATATATTGATGAGAGATGGTACAGAACGGCATAGGCAAGATGCAGTAGATGGTATCGAGTACAGTATATACATATGAGATGAGTAATGTAGGGTATGTAAACATTATATGAAGTGGCATTGTTTAAAGTGGCTAGTGATACATTTTGTACATCAATTTTTACATTATTAAAGTGGCTGGAGTTGAATCAGTATGTTGGCAGCAGCCACTTAATGTTTGTGGTGGCTGTTTTACAGTCTGATGACCTTGAGATAGAATCTGTTTTTCAGTCTCTCGGTCCCTGCTTTGATGCACCTGTACTTACCTCGCCTTCTGGATTATAGCGGGGTGAACAGGCAGTGTCTCAGGTGGTTGTTGTCCTTGATGATCTTTTTTCCTGTAGGCCGTCTCGTCGTTGTTGGTAATCAAGCCTAACACTGTAGTGTCGTCTGCAAACTTGATGAATGAGTTGGAGGCGTGCATGGCCACCCAGTTGTGGATGAACAGGGAGTACAGGAGAGGGCTCAGAACTCACCCTTATGGAGTCTCAGTGTTGAGGATCAGCGGGGTGGAGATGATGTTACCTACCCTCACCACCTGGGGGCGGCCCGTCAGGAAGTCCAGTACCCAGTTGCACAGGACGGGGTCGAGACCTAGGGTCTCGAGCTTGATGATGAGTTTGGAGGGTACTATGATGTTAAATGCTGAGCTGTTGTCAATGAACAGCATTCTCACATAGGTATTCCTCATGTCCAGATGGGGTAGAGCAGTGTGCAGTGTGGTTGCGATTGCGTCTTCTGTGGAACTATTGGGGCTGTAAGCAAATTGGCGTGAGTCTAGGGTGTCAGGTAGGGTATAGGTGATATGGTCCTTGACTAGTCTTTCAAAGCACTTCATGATGACGGAAGTGAGTGCTACTGGGAGGTAGTCGTTTAGCTCAGTTACCTTAGCTTTCTTGGGAACATGCAAATTGGTGGCCCTCTTGAAGCATTTGGGAACAGCAGACTGGGATAAGGATTGATTGAATATGTCCGTAAACACACCAGCCAGCTGGTCTGCGCATGCTCTGAGGACGCGGCTGGGGATGTCGTATGGGCCTGCAGCCTTGCGAGGATTAACATGTTTAAATATTTTAATCACGTCGGCTGCAGTGAAGTAGAGTCCGCAGGTTTTGCTAGCGGGCCGTGTCAGTGGCACTGTATTGTCCTCAAAGCGAGCAAAGAAGTTGTTTAGTCTGTCTGGGAGCAAGACATCCTGGTCCGCGATGTGGCTGGTTTTCATTTTGTAATCCATGATTGACTGTAGACTCTGCCACATACCTCTCGTCTGAGCCGTTGAATTGCGACTCTACTTTGTCTCTATACTGACGCTTAGCTTGTTTGATTGCCTTGTGGAGGGAATAGCTACCCTTTTGTATTCGGTCATATTTCCGGTCACCTTGCCCTGATTAAAAGCAGTGGTTTGCGCTTTCAGTTTCGCGTGAATGCTGCCATCAATCCACGGTTTCTGGTTGGGGAATGTTTTAATAAACGCTGTGGGTACAACATCACGATGCACTTGCTGTCTGTATTTTCATGTTTTACAGTGGCTGCATCATGTTATGGGTAGACTTGTCACCAGCAGGGACTGGGGACTTTGTCAGGATCAAAATAAATATGAAAGGAGTAAAGCCAAGAGGAAAAAATAGAGGAAAACATGCCTTAGTCCTTTGAAGACCTACATTTTTCAGTGGGACAATTACACACATTTTAAGGCAAAAGACACACCAGAATGGCTTTCCAAGGGGTGTTTAGTGTTCCTCATTGGTCAAGTTAGAGACAAGGTATGAATGCTGCTATCTATCAATTATTCCCAACCAAATTGACTGAGCTTGAGAAATTTAACAAACACCATGAGCTCGAAAAGGATTGGGACAGTGACACGTTTGGTTGTTTTGGCTCTGTACTCTTGTACTTTGTATTTGAAATGATCCATGACTATGAGGTTAATGGGCAGACTGTCAGCTTTAATTTGAGGGTATTTTGTCACGACTTTCACCGAAGGTGGCTCCTCTCCCTGTTTGGGCGGCGCTTGGCGGTCGTCGTCGCCGGTCTACTAGCTGCCACTGATCCTTTTTCCTTTTCTTTTGGTTATGTCTGGTTTGTGTTTCACCTGGTTTCATTTTGGTTAACTAGGGGGATATTTAATCTCTCCATTTCCTTTGGGTTTTTGTGCGGGATTGTTTTCATTTGATTGTCAGTTAGTTTTAGGTTGTGTTTTCTCTTGTTAATTGTTGAACAGGTGTTTTTTCCCTGGACTGTCTTAGTAGGGTTTGTGGCTGCTGTTGTAGTCCAGGGTCCTGGTATTTTGAACTTGTTTACCTCTTGAAACTAGGGGGCACTATTTTTATTTTTGGAAAAATAACGTTCCCAAAGGAAACCGACTATTTCTCAGGATCAGATGCTAGAATATGCATATAATTGACAGCTTAGGATAGAAAACACTCTAAAGTTTCCAAATCTGTAAAAATATTGTCTGTGAGTATAACAGAACTGATATTGCAGGTGAAATCCTGAGAAAAATCGAATATCTGGGACAGGGGTACATTCGGCCCTCCACATCACCTGCCTCCTCAAGTTTATTTTTTGTGAAGAAGAAGGATGGAGGTTTACGCCCGTGTATTGACTATCGAGGTTTAAATCAGATTACGGTAAAATACAGTTACCCGCTACCTCTCATCGCCAGTATGACAGAGTCATTGCACGGGCGCGCTTCTTCACAAAATTGGATCTCGGGAGCGCTTACAACCTGGTGCGTATCCGGGGGAAGGGGGATGAGTGAAAGACGGCATTTAGTACCACTTCTGGGCACTATGAGTACCTCGTTATGCCGTATGGGTTAATGAATGCTCCATCAGTCTTCCAATCCTTTGTGGATGAGATTTTCAGGGACCTGCACGGACAGGGTGTAGTGGTGTATATTGATGGCATTCTAATGTACTCTACTACTCGCGCCAAGCATGTGTCCCTTGTGCGCAGGGTGCTTGGTCGACTGTTGGAACATGACCTATACGTCAAGGCGGAGAAATGTCTGTTCTTCCAACAGTCCGTCTCCTTCCTAGGGTACCCCTTTTCCACCTCAGGGGTGGAGATGGAAAATAACCGCATTTCAGCCGTGCGTAATTGGCCGACTCCAACCAATCAATTCCCATATCAGGTTCCTTATTTATCCCTCTGGCATACATTTCTGTTCTGTCCGTGATTGTTGGTGTCTTAGTGGTTGTTGTAGGTGTTAGTTTGTATGTATTTTCCTATTTGAAATATTGCTTGAATTTTTGTGAGTAAACTCAGTTGTGTTGCTCAAACCTGTGTCCTGCGCCTGACTCCGCTACATCTCTGCACCCAATCGCTGACACGGGCCCCCATTAACATCTATGGTGCTGTATTGGAGCGGGTCGATAGTTTCAAATTCCTTGGTGTCCAGATCACCAGAAAACTATCATGGTTCAAACACACAAAGACAGTCGTGAAGAGGGCACGACAAAACATTTTCTCCCTTAGGAGACTGAAAGGATTTGGCATGTGTCCCCAGATCCTCAATCATTTCTACAGCTGCACTATCGAGCCGTAAGACGCTACAGAAGTAGTTGGTACGGCCCAGAACATCACTGGGGCAAAGCTTTCTGCCTTTCGAGAACTATATAATAGACAGTATCAGAGGAAAGCCTATGAAATTGTCCGAGACTCCAGTCACTCAAGTCATCGACTGTTTTCACTGCTACCGCACGGAAAGCGGTACCAGAGCGCCAAGTCTAGGACCAAAAGGCTCCTTAACAGCTTTTACCCCCAAGCCATGAGACTGCTGAACAATTAATCACATTGCCAATACATTGACACCCACTCCTCCATTTGTTTTGTACACTGCTGCTACTCGCTGTTTAATATCTATGCATAGTCACTTCACCCCTACCTACATGTACAAATTACTTAAACAAACCTGTACCCCCGGCACACTGACTCAGAACCTTGTTATTTTATTGTGTTGCTTTGAATTATTTGTTACTTGTTTATTTGGTAAATATTTTCTTAACTCTTCTTGAACTGCACTGTTGGTTAAGGACTTGTAAGTAAGCATTTCACGGTAAGGTCAAAACTTGTTGTATTCGGTGCATGTGACAAATAAAGTTTGATTTGAAATATCATACCCCATCTCCAAAAAAATGCAAACCTCGGCAGTTACTGTATAGCCCCATCTCCAAAAAATGCAAACCTCGGCAGTTACTGTAATGCTGTTACTGTCTTGGGGTCTTGGGGTATGCTATTTGTGCGTCTTTAACTTTCTCACTAATCATTATTCACGATTCATTCAGGATTGCTGTAATCATGTCCGATCCTGTCTGTTTGTTTGCCATGGTGCTGAAATGTCTTCTTATCTTGCCTCTGCTGTGGACGCATTTAAAGGGTTTTCCAGCCGTTATGCACGGGTTGTGTGATATCATCAGTCTTCAAGTTAAGACACAACAACACTGTGTGACATTATCAGGCCTATCTAAGGACCTTTTTATTAGGCCCATATGTAAATATGTTAGATTAAAAATATATTTCAGCTGTTAGAGGTCACATTAATTTATTCAAGTGTATTTAATCGTTACAATAACGAACGTTTCCAATATTGTTGCAATAATAAATACAGTATGCAATGGTCTTCATAAATACAAAAATCAATGCATGAAAACGTTGTTACATTTTCTATAGCCTAAAAATACCTAGCACATAATTCATTATTCAGTATAAAATGTGTTTTACTTCGCAGAGTTGTGAATTCACATAATAAATAAATAAAACATATATAAAAAATAACCGTGTAAATAAATAGTTGAAAAATAGACGTATAAATAAACAATCTCTAAACACACACATGAGGCTCATTGGTTAGTCAATATTATTGTGACTAGTCTTAGCATGTGTGCCAGCACCACTTTCCTTATGCCTTCCCAGCCGCTTGCGCTGTATTCCTGCATGAACGAAACACACATGTATTATTTTAGAATAGACACATGTTGTGTCATCACATATGAATATATCCTTATTTGGTGAATGCACTCTCTTGGTAAGACAAATTGACCTACCTTTCGTTTCAAGTAATTCTTCAGGAATTTGAAGTGAAGGCTCATATTTTTGTTCTCTCCTTTGTCAGATTTTGGTAGTGTAGGTTTTATAGCCTTTACCTGTTGGAACAAAATATAAGTAATTGGTGTTATGTTATGATTCGTTTAAATCACATTATATGGCAATCTAAAAATATAGGATAATGTTTGCCTTTTTGCATTAATGTTAAGGAAAATCACAAATCACATAGACTTACACATTGGTCCAGCTCCGAGGTCTGGCGATGCAGGTCACTCATAAACTCGTCAACTACTTTCTGGTCCCAGAAAGAATCATAGTTATCACTTCTGTACAATTTCTCTATAGCGTTCAGAGTTTGCGAAATGAAGACAATCTTGTCGTCATCCTAGAAGAAGAGTGATTTGTATTAGTACATGCCTTATGAATGTCAGAAAAGTATAGCAACTTTGGCATATTCGTTAATACCCAATTATATGGCCTACACTATGAGAAAAAACGTTGAACCAAAACCCTTTTTAAATAGTGTAGGCTATGCATTTGTCTTACCTTGAAATGATCGACATGTCTGTATTCCTCGTAAGGGAAAGTGATCTGAGGTTCTCGAGAGACCACATGACCCTGAGATGCCAAAAAAATAGAATCAAATGATTGCAATATTATTATTGTATACATAAACGAGTAACTGAATCAAATGAAACACAGCAGCACATTAAATGTTGAATAGATGACAACTGCTCAATGACCAGGAACAAGTAAATAAACATTACAGTATCCTACCATTTCCCGAAGCACCGTTATGGTGTTGTTGCTGAACACTTGGAACATGCTCCGAGACTTAGGAAGTGTCTTCATCCAAGTGCATCCGAAGGTTTTATGCCAGGTGCAAATCGTCAGGATCAAGCACATCCAAAAGCTTATTGAACCCATTTTATCGTAGGTCTACTGTAGTTCGCTGTCTGTTCGCTATCAACCGAGGTGCAAAATTAGGCAGACTTCCGAAAGACACCTATAGTTTGTTTAATTCCGGAAAAAACAAGTTTTCCTCAAAGGACAAAGAGATAAAGTGTTCTTCCTGATCGATCCTCTTCTCGAAATCCAGAGTTCTGTCATGTTGCATTCTGTGTCGATATTTTATACAAAGATTTTGAAAGGTGTTCCGAAATTGAAAGGTGGAAGTCCCGGTAGACAGGCGCGTTCATACCTGACAGTATATTTTTCGGCCTGGAGACAACGCACGGAAAAGACAGGTGCATCCCTCGAAGACTTGTTCAAATCTTGACTGATTGGTTATTTTATTTTGAAATATTGGATTACCAACCAGGAACATGTTTTAGATTAAAAACATTTACTTGTGAATCCATTTTAGTCAGACGACAGCGTAAATTAATATGCATTTCTTTTCAAACATTTAGTTGTCCTTTCACGTCGGAAACAATTGCGTTTAAATCTCGTCTTCGCAAACGCATCACCTTTTCATTTACACACGGAAACTATGGTATCCAACTACGTTGGAACCACTTGCTTAAAGGGTAAACGTGGTTTCTGGACCTCAACTTACTTTTTAAAGATACAGATCAACGTTGTATGGGTTATATCAACTACACACTCAACATTACTATATTTCGTTTTAGAAACGGGTTTTAGTGGTCTTACTTAATTTCGTAGACGAGCTCCTTTCTGCACCCGGTTTTCAGAATAAGACACTGGTAGACTATGCAGTGCACAGGCAGTATAGACCTTGACAATACTGCTTACCTTGACATTAGTGCTTAAATTGGAGACTGCATTTCGGGTGCTTTTGAATCTGGGCCTACACGCACTTGTGAGTAAAATATGTCTATCACGTAGATCATTTGTCAAAGTATTCCGTATTCATGTGTTTTTATTGGACTTTTATCCAGATATGTGAGTTGATGTTATCTCTGCATCTATTATCTTTCCACTGTAGAGACTGAAGAGTAACAGCACGGTTAGCGATTGCTATACTCCATTGAACTAACATTCCGAATGTGGAGTTATAATTATGTTGCATGATATCCAGTAAATATGTACTTGCTAGAAGTCATAACTATCTGAATCAACAATGTTTTACAGTGATATGATGATGTCTGAAATGGCGGGAAAGCATGGCTTGAATTCAGAGTATTGTAAAGGAGTTTATTGTTTTTCATTGAAGATGATGTTGATATGCAATTGTTAGTAGGAATAACATCTAATTTAGTACAACATTTAAACGAAAAAGTCGTTGTATTTCAAGGTTGCATCACACCAATTTTTACAAAATTGCTAGCACAATTTCAACCAATGTAAGGCGTGTTTGTATCTTAATTTAAATATCATAGCCTACATGGAAATCATTTGCAACACGGATAAATAACAAACATATGAAGCTTACAGTGGTACATTTAATTTAATCATCAAAATGACATGTTTTGCAGAAATGAACTAAAAGTAGTGCTACTCTCACACGTGTGTTCTTGGCATTTTTAATTTCTTGTAAAAATCCTCGGGATGCTCCACATTTCAGCTCTCACGACCTCCCATGAGCACAAGCTGAAAAGCTGAAATGAAAAACGCTGAAGTGAAAATAATACATTATACACCATAGGTATAGGCTAGGCCCACTCCACCCCTCTCAGTAAAATGCAACCTATAAGATGCTTTACCTCAGGTGAAAGTAAGTCGTCCAGCTGTTTGAAGTAGTTCTTAACCATATCCCCAATTGGAATGTTTTGACGCAGTAGCATGTCTCTGACCTGAAATAGTAAACAACAAACAACATTAAAATCAATATCCATGTGATTACTTGAATAATAATAGTAGAAATAAAAAATAAATGTGCAACAAGTTACAGTTAACAAATGAAACATAAC